>NW_009598629.1:0-73794 GCF_000690535.1 Cariama cristata | reverse complement strand
TATATATATATATATAAGCCAAAATAATAATAAGAGTATCATGGAAGTAAGGTGCATGCAGGTCTAGTACCATCACAGCTTTTTCCTCTTTCTGTAATAAAATAAGCTATGCTCATATACGCACTGATGTAATTGTATTTACTCTGTTCACTGGTATGTATGTGCTGGATTTGTACTTATGTAATTATATTAGTGTGTGTAACAGTCTGTGCAAAGAAGTTCTTAAAATTATTTTCAGGAGTCACATTTTCCCCTTGAAACCTCCTGCCTTTGTTTGGTGTTATATAACCACATTTTGCTTGGCTTTGAAATATTTTCTCGTCTCTGTTGCTGTTGGAAATACCCACGCAAACCAAGAGGGGAAATGGGCTATAAAGGGAACAAACGAAACGGAGTATTGACTTAAATTGGTTTTGGTCTGGTTCCAAATGTTGCCAAACACACAAGACAAATACGTAGAGAGTGGAGAAAAACTGTCCCCCTCTCTCGCTTCTTTATGGTGCTAGTAAACGTAGGTGCCAGTAACAAATATTGTAAGTAAAAAAAAAGGTTAGCACTGCTTCTCATAATACCAACACATGCAGGCTGCTTATGGTTATAACCTGGTTTCTCAAAAATATTTAATATAAACATCTTTGAGGACCTAGTGAGAATCAAAAGTACATGTAGGTAAAGAGAAGACAGCACGCTGTCTTCATTATATTTATCTCAAAGATATCCTCTATTTTCTGTTTTTATCATCTATTTTTTCCTTTTTTACTGTTGACAGTCTTATAATTTTCATGTTATTCAGGCATACTATTTTACAATTGTGCTTCATTGATAAACTGAAGCTTGTTTTACAGCATTTTCTAGAGGCTCAGCTGAAAACTGGGCTCTGTTATTGTGCTGGTTTTGGCTGGGATAGAGTTAATTTTCTCCATAGTAGCGAGTATGAGGCTGTGTTTTGGGTTTGCGATGAAAACAGTGTTGATAACACAGGGATGTTTTAGTTACCAAGGAACAGGGCTTCCACAGCATCAAGGCCTTTTCTGCCTCTCACCCCACCCCACCAGCGAGGAGGCTGGGGGGGCACAAGGAGTTGGGAGGGGACACGGCCGGGTCAGCTGACCCCAATGACCCAAGGGATATCCCATACCGTATGACGTCATGCTAAGCATATAGGGCTGGGGGAAGAGAAGGAAGGGGGGGACGTTGGGAGTGATGGGGTTTGTCTTCCCAAGTCACCGTTACGGGTGATGGAGCCCTGCTTTCCTGGGGATGCCTGAACACCTGCCTGCCCATGGGGAGTGGGCAGTGAATTCCTTGGTCTGCTTTGCTTGCATGCACGGCTTTTTTTTGCCCTATCAAACTGTCTTTATCTCAACCCATGAGTTTTCTCACTTTTACCCTTCCGATTTTCTTCCCCATCCTGCCTGGGGGCGAGTGAGCAAGTGGCTGGGTGGGGCTCAGTTGCTGGCTGGGGTTAAGCCACGACAGTTATAAAAAGCTGTGTTCGCACATGCATATACACATGTATAAAGACTATGGTTCCCCAGCAAATTTACAGCAGGGAAAAGCTGTGTTCGCACATGCATATACACACGTATAAAGACTATGTTCCCCAGCAAATTTACAGCAGGATACTTAAAACCAAGACAAGCATTAGAAATGAGATATCACTAGCACTTCATAAATGGAGAACTGGGAGAGAGAAGTAATGGCACATCCAAAATCGCATGGCATTTTAGGATCCCACCATTGAATTCCACCCCAAACTCTCATCTAAGCCTTTCTTACCTCAGTCCTCGAGTAACCCAAACCTCCTTGGCTGTGCCTCTCCTCACCCCAAGTTATCCCTTGCAGAAAGCGGCTGCCAACAGCAGTTTGCCTGCTCCTCCTTTTCACAGCGGCATTCCCTGCCCACAGAAGCCCTGAGCCACTCTTTGTAGCTTAAAGTCACCACCCTCATCATCAACTCTCTTAAAACTGCAACATCTTATTATCTCCTGTATCACCACGTTATGTCCTGCCTCTTCTGCCTTGCTACCAACACTGGATTTGCCGGCATGTGTGCTTCCTTCATCCAACACTCCCTGTAGTGTACGTGTGGGCAAAAGGCTTGAAGACCATAAATCAGGTGACATGACTTAAATGAAGACATTTAAGTTTAAGAAAGAAAGGAGCAAATCATGGTGCCACCATCGTTGCCAGACTTCATAATCACTGGAGAGAAGGGACTACAATGAGCAAATTACACATTTAGAGTAGACAATCTGAATACAGCCCTTTATACTTTCTTCAATCTTGACTTTATGGATCAATTGGCTGATAAAAACCGAATCACAAGGTCATTTCCTCCTTCATGATCCTTCTCAAGAACTATTTTTATTGAGATATCTGAAGGAAATTAGCTATTATACGATGGAAAGGGCAGAAGAGTCACTGGGGCAAACTTAGTCTGAAGGGAGAATTTTCGTGTACACTCCCTATATTATCCCTATAAATTGTGAGATCTCAAGGCAGGGTGCGCCCATAGCTCTGTTGAATAACACTGCCCATGAGTGCTACTGGAATACTATCATTACCAAAAAATAACAGTGATAATATTTAGGACTAGATTTAAAAAGATCCATATGAATGGCATTTGCTAAACAGGCTGTTGATGCCATCCTATGCCATGAAGGTCAGACTCGTAAAGTACTTCGGAGCCTAAGAATGCCTGAGAACACCTAAATGCATTGGTGAGTTGGACCCCAGTTTACATTTTTGCACTTAAATGTGCATTCTGGAAATATTTCCCTACTGTATTAACAGATCTGGGAGCAAATTAATTTAGAAAAATAAATTCAAGTAGACTTTTCTGAATCAATATTGCAGCATTTCACATTCTTGAAAACTTAAATCATAGTGCTGGAGCAATATTCAGCTGCTGTAAATTGCCATAGATCCACTGAAGCCAATAACATTATAGTAATTTATTTTATCTGAGGATGTGATTTTTACAGAATAGCCCTGACCTTATTTAATAGTGGGTTTTGTTTGTTTGTTTGTTTTAATAAATGGGGAAAAAAGGGCAGACTCCTGTATTTGTAGACAGAACAAAGGGATTATTTCTGCAAATAAACTGGGAGTTCCAGTAACAAAACCAGGAATGACAAACCCCAGTATTTTGTGAGGAAAAAGAGCTCAATCACAGAACAGAAACAGGGAAGCTGTGCATCTTCTTCTCTCTTTCCTTCTCTTAGAGACAATGCTGAGTAATGGAAACACATTGGAGACATTTCAAAAATGTGTATGATGTAACTTCAAGTATACTAAAACTGCAAAGACATACATGTCCCAGTGAGGTTTCCTTGTAACCTCTAGAACTTGGCTTTAATGCTGGTTAGAAAGAGAATTTCAGAGAAGGGACAAATATGCAGGGATTTTTCTTACAGCACAAACTGGCAACTTTAGGAACGGCTCATTGAGGAATTTTCTGACCTGGGTTGGGTGTTTCTAGACCAGAGGTGCCAGCAGCCCTGCATTCAGCCACTCTCACCTACACTTGGGAGCAAATTTATGCTGTAGTTTCCACAGCATCCTGTGAGAATTAAGTCCCCAGCCTTGTGTGAAAAGATTTTTTTCCTCTCTGCTTTCAAACTGCTGGTTGATAATTTTATTATTAGTCTACCTGCTGTTGCATTGTGAGAAACGGTGAATAAATAATTTCCTATTCATCATATCTACCTCAGCCATATTCCATCTTTGTTATCTATTATCTAGTTTATTATTATCTATTATCTGTCACCTAGTCTATCTGCTCTTGTAAAAAAACTGTTCCATAAGTTTGATCTTGCCTTCTCTGTCTTAGTTCCAGTACATCCTTTTGAGATGGGGTGAAGTGAATAAGAAGTACATAATGTACAGTAATAATATAGAGTAGCATAATGTTATTTGATTTTTTCTCTTCTCCTTTCCTAGTAATTCGTAATATCTTTTGTTTCTTAGATAGTTCCTGAGTATTGATGTATCACATATTCAAAGTATTCAAAGAATCTTGAAGGACTCCAAATATTCTTCTTAAATGATATTAAGTAATTTATCATCTAACTGCCTTGTATATAGGCAGCCTGTACCTACATGCGTATATGTACATACACACGTATCTCTGCATTGCGTGTCTATATATAAGCAGAATGTTACCCTTCCGCATTACAATGCAGTTACTAACACGGAATTAAATACAGAAACTTACGATCTTTTGAAATACTTCATGGCCAATTTTAAATTAGCCTTTTCTGAATAATTTTATATCAGCTAATGTTATCGGTGCCCCTCTTATCTGCTTCCTGCAACATTTATGAGTATGTTGAGGAGCACTGGGCCCAGCTCCAATCCATTAGTAGCACCACGAGTGACAGCATTATACTGTGAAGAATCAAATAATTCTCATCTTTTCTCTTTTTTTTTTTTTTTTTTAAAAAGAAGCTACTAATTGATCATTGCCATTTATGCGGTGAATATTTAGTTTTCATAAGCCTTTGATACAGGCTTTCATTGCCATTTTTTTGGCAATCCACGTAGATTGTATCAACTGTAATGTTTTTTGCTCCTCACCTCTTCTAAGAACTGTGTGATATGTGAGGCACTACTGTCTTTTGCAAAAGCCATGCTGGTTTTTCTCTGGTATTTCTTACACATACTTTGGTTTTTTCATTATTATAGTTTCTAATAATTTTTATGGTTCAGAAACCAAGCTTATTGGTTGCTACTACTCATGATAACTCTTCAAGCCTTTAGTAAAATTTTTGCTACCAGGTACCAAAACTAACTTAGCTCTCAGTATTTCAGTAATTTTATACAGAATTTTTTTAGGACTGCCTGATGTATAGAATTTGAACTTCTTGTTTTTTCACACGTGCCCAGATTTATTTTACTTCATTTTAATTGCATAAAAAGTGTGTATGTCTCATCTAGCACCATAGTCAAGGGCAACAGATAGGCAATCCTAGTGGAAAATTCTCCTTACCTAGTTTAGACATCGATCTCTCCATATGATCTTTCTCTCTTTCTCTCTGTCTTTTAGATGATTATATGATAAGCATAGTCCAGTTTCCTAACCTTTAGATGGCAAGAGCCAAATGAATCTGACCCGAGTAATTCAGTTCATCAGATTGCTGTAAAGCCTCATTTATGGACACTTAATTTGAAGCAATGACTCCTTTGTTTTACAATACCTCCACGCAGAAGGTAGTGAGCCAAGCCGGTGATAAGGTTAGTGTACATCAAAGATCCTCATTTTTCTGTGACCTCAAGTGTTTCACCGTATTTTTCTTCTTTTAAAGATCTTATCCTTGCGATGCAGTTCTCCAGAAAAAACACCTTTTCAAATTTATTGTTTATTCCTTACCTTCTCACTTGTCATCTCCTCTTTTGCTTTGTGTATAGACTACTAATGTCCTCTGGTAATGATAATACTGCCATGCACTGCTGCAGTTAGCCTATATTGAAGTCACATTACTTTTCTGCCTTGCCCTGACTGCAGCAGTGTGGTTACCTTCAGATTTTTCTTTTGTGTTTCTTACTGTAAATGTTTGTCCATTAGTTCCAAATGATTTTCAGTGTGAAAACAAATATTCCAGTTTCTGCCTCATTTCCCCCTCTCTCTCACACACACAAGTGTGCACATAGCTGTGTCTCCTTAATGGTAGATAAAATCACTGTTTTCCCTATGAGAGCAAGGAAATAGTGAGACACCTTGAGATGGAAGAAATGGGTTTCTTCAAGGATTATCTTGGAAGAGATGGGGTTTATTTCACACAAAAAGTAGGAGTGTATTAATCTGACTTGCTGATGACACATTGTAGGTATAGAAGGGCAACCAGAATATTTTACAGATAGAATTCAAGGATAGAACATTAGAGACTGGGTTAGTTTCACAGTACAAAGTGCAAAATCAGATATGGACATATGAGTTATAAGAACACTTGCTATCATTAGATGCCTACTATTAAAGGCCCTTCTGCTGGGATGGCAGAGGAAGAGAAAAGACAAGATAAAGACACATAACGTTGTATACAGGCTGTCAACATGACAGAAAAGGCAAAGACCCTGGAAACCCAAGATGGATTAGATGAGTTATTTCCTGCAGAGAAAGGGGTGTACAAATGCACTGCTGCTAGGTGGAATATAATTTGGTCACCCAGGATCACAAACAATTGCTTTAAAATAGAATGCATGATTGACAAGGGCTATTAAGACGGTTAGGAAAATGGAGAGCATAATATATGAAGGGATACTACAAGAGTCCGGCTTGATTAATTTACTGGAATGAGGGTGACGGGAAGCATAGTTTCTGTTGATAGACACCTCAGTGGGGTGAATGCTAAATAGGGATAAAGCTATTGTGGCTAGGGGTAATGCTGGCAGCAGAGCAAACACGGCATCTGTCATGTGGGAGAAAATGGAGCCTGAATCTCTGAAGGAAGTCCCCTAGGTGATGGGCAGGTGAGCTTTTGGGGGCTTCCAGGTGGAGTACCTTGGCAGAGAAATGAACCCTTTCTGACAGGATACACAGCATCATCACCACCTGCAAGTGAAGACTTTGAGTTCCTCCTGCTTTTCCTACCAGCTCCCTGGGTGTCCTTAGACACAGCTTGCTGTTTGTTGGGCTCTGGTCTCCACATCAGTAAAATGTAGGTAATAATGCTGATGGCTTCTGTAAAGAAGCTTGAGACCTGCCAGCAAACAGGGCTAAGTAGCAGCAAGGCGTTGTTATTCTCATTTCCACCTACTTCAAAGGAAAGCAGAATCTGCCTTTCCAGCCATCAGGTGAAATGTAGGTGTGTGAGTGGGTGAGAACAAGGGCTGAGAGAATAATGGCTGTGTCACCTGCACAGCTGCAGGCAAATACCCAAGCATTATTCAGTTTTTTATAGAAAGAATATAAGTTAAAGAGAATCCCTATTTACTTTTTAATAATTCACCTCTCTGTGTAGCACTGATGATGCTTTGAAATTAATAAACTTCCTGACAGCAGGGACCGTAACTCTCTGCATTTTTTTCTGACATTTTCATTTCATCATTGCCTTTTCCACAATAAACATCTGGCCTGAAAGTAGCTGCTTCTTGCTGGTAAATGAATAGCTCCCTTCATGGTCTGTGCCACATTTATTTTAACTTGGTCAGATTGGCTAAAATTAGATAAGTACTACTGAAACCTAAAGCTCATTCAAAGGAGGTCAAAGTTAGCCAGATTAGTGTGTTGTCAGCTGCATTCTAAAATCTTAAAAGATAAAAGAAAGTGCTAACATGTTAGTGTATTCCCCACCGACTAGGGAATATTAATTATAAATAAGAGGGGAGAAAATGCAACTCATCCCACAATAATTTCCAAAATGGAATTTATGGAGGCCTTGGACATCCACAAATACATTTCTTCATCTGTGTTGTCAACAGTACCTTTTTAGTAGGGATCCTCCAGCTATCTGTCATCTTTGGCCATACCTCCTTCCTCCGCAGGCTTTCCAAAGCTAGGAAACACCAACAGACTGCCACTGAAATTGTTGGCTGGGATTTCACCCGGGGCACAAGGCTGTCAGGCTGCAGTCAATGTGGTTTATTCAAAGCATCTTCAGCTCCAGTTTGAGTGATGTGGGAAATTCTTGACTACGTACCAGTACTTCTATAGCACTGATAGTGCTGGGAGATCTCTTCTTTTTCTGGTGAAAAATGTTTCATCCTCACTCTGTCAGAGGATGTTTAAATATACAAATAATACTAATGTCATTTTGTAGCAATATTTTTTCTGGATAGACTCCGAGAAGTACACAGCAAGTGTAGTGTTTAGTTAGTTAGTCTTTTCAGTGCAAAAGTGGGTTCTGTCAGTATTCTGATAGACAGACAGAAATTTTTGCACGTGGCAGAAGAAAATCTGTATTTAAGGGCAGATGCCTCCAGATGCAACAGGACATGATTCTCCATTAGTTGTGTCATTAAATTACTCAGGTTATTCAGATGCACACTTGACTACACTGACAAATTCTAATAAAAACAGAAGGCTAAACAAAAAGAAGAAAAAAAGTTATACAAGATAAAAGAGCTATGATCTCAAAAGATCATTGAGGCAGTTACAGAGCATGGTCAGGTTTACATGTTAAAATACTAAAAGGCTGGTAAGTGTTTGACAATACTAAGTGTGGTCTTTAGCTCTTTTTTTGCTAGAGGTAGCCCCCCCTTGATAAGTACAAGCATCTGTCTCTATCAGGAGGCTCACTGAACCAAAGTAACACAAAACTTCTGCCTTCAGCATGACTTTTGTGCTTTCCTCCTCAGTTTGCGTCATTTTAAGGTACATTCTCCCTGGTGTCTTCAGACAAATCAAGTGTGAAGCGTGCCGTGGACTCTGATAATGCTACCACCTCAGCTGAACAGAACCAAACTTTGATTTGGGGCAGTGTCAGTTTAGAAGAGTTCCACATAACAACATAACATTAATACATAACGCAAATAACACAGTAGTCCCAAAATATGCCAGTGGTACTTCACTACTGCTTGTTTGCTCAGAACAGCTAGGAGAATAACAAAAACACTGGTATTTTAGGCTTCAAATTGATAGCATCCACTGATTTTCAAAAATCTAGATGTAGGCTCCCTGTAACAATGACAAATGCTAGATATCTTATCTTCTTTTGCATACACTGAAACTGGAGTTCATATTATGCAGCTCCATGTAAGTCAGGCATTTAGGCCAAGTCAGTGATGTCCCCTCCGTAGACAAAGGAGAGAGAAAAACCCTTCTAGAGGACAAGTCCTTCCAGTTTACATTGTCTGTGTCCACAGTGAGCTAAGATAAAAACTTGTATTAGTGACTGAGCCTTTAGACAATCCCACCTTCACTGCCAGCCGTATTTTAAGGGAGCAATAGGTGTGTCTGGTTTGTAAGCTTTTACCTTGAGGAAGGTATTTGTTTTATCATTCTCCAAAAAAAGGTCTGTTTTGAAATCAAACAAATTTTTGTTTGGCCAGGTCTTGTCCCATATGTTGTCTCTTTCTGAAACCACATCCATTGCTTACCAGTTACTCCTGGTTTCATGCAATAAGATAGAACTTTCTAACACATTGAACAGCACAGCAAAGGAATAAGTTTCCCGTGGAGGGTAGCATTCCCATCACTGGAGGATGTTAGACGCAAGCTGGTCATTAAGGAAAGTTTCAGTGTAGCTGAACTTGGGGTACTGACAGTATGACTGACTTACTGAGGTTCCTTCCAGCCCATTTTCCTCTATGTCCCTGGAATCACTAAAGCACCAAAAATATAATTAATCCAAACTGACTCAGAGATGGGAAAAAGGGTTACTGCATGTAAACAGTGAGTGTTTAGTGAAAAAAAAAAAAGAAAACCATGCATTTTTTTATGTCCCAACCATGTGCTGCTGATTCCCCAGTCCTTCTGAAAAGCTTATTTCAAGATGTTAGTGTTGTGTTCCTTGACAGCCTGCTGCTTCCAAAGCTCAGAATTCCTGGTGAGCTGCAGTCTGCAGTTAAGATGTGAGCATTCAGAAAGGACTGTAACTGAATTTAGATGCACGTAACTCTTAAATTACACAGTGCTGTCAAGTACTGATGTTTATACTTGATAGCTTTAATATTACTATTTATGTCTCAATAAATTATACTTGCAGAAGTAAAAATGGAAAAACCAGGCTGCATTAATATCTATACTAAACATAAATCTCAAAACATAATTGATACGGATATTAGCAGTGTAATTTCAATAATATTAAACATGCCTATGGCTTATGATAAGATCTTCTAAATGCAGCGTGCAAGTGATAAAGCGAATCAGGTAAGAAATACTTTCTGCAGAAAACCTGGTTTGAACGAATGATTGTAACCCAGGTATTGGATACCAGACACTGATTTGAAGTGAGAAACTTAAGACCTTTGATAAATCAAACCAAGCTAGAACACACTGTTTTTTACTATCACACTAAAATGCGCCTTGAATTTGAGGTTTGCAAATTATTCATATAAACATTGTTGGTTTTGCAGTGGAGCACATTTATATTATCTTCTCTGGAGAAAAGATAATGTCTTATTTGCTAGTCATGCTCCGCGACAATTAGAGATGGGAAACATCTCCTCAGAGCAAAAGTGTATCTCTTAAATATTTAAAAATTAGCATACTATAGCAGAAGATATCTGGCATGTCAACTGCGAGCTTGCTGATGCCTCGGATTATGTTTCTGAAATGGCAGGGCACCACATTTCACCCTGAAGAGGGCTGTGTTTTTACAAAAATAAATCTATCTTCAGCTCCTCTTGATGATCTAACTTATAAGACTGTTGTTCACATTATATATTTGTGCTTAATATGGGCTAGAGGAAGCTGAGAAGCTCATAAAATGAGCTTATCTTTTGTGTTAGGGTGAGAAGTGCTTTAAATTGCTTCAACCATGAACTCCATAGATAGTGTAGCTACCCATATGTGAAATTACATTCCATAAAATGGCAATTTCACTCAAATCCATTAATGAATTTTCTAGCCTCCATGGGTTCCAGCATGGTTTTAATTTGGGTAGAGCATCTGCAGGGGAGGAGATGATTGTTATTTGAAAAACATCAATGTATAGGGACAGACCATCCTGCTCTCTGGAGATGCCTGAGGTAAAGCTCTGGAAAAGCTGGCAAGGTTGACCCTTCTGACTCCGTGGTGAACTTTCACATACGAGGGAACGGGGTGGTAGAGGGTGAGGGACTGAGCAGCCGTGGTGCTCTTGCTTCACTGGGTACAGGAAAAATAAGGCCAGGGAGTGCATATAAATTAATTTCTTTTTGATATTCAGCCTACAGATTCCTTAAAAAAATTCATTGCTTTACGCCCGTAATATTTTAGTGTCAACACAATTAATTGCCCTTTCTCCAGGTTGTTTAAAGATGCTTCAAGGTTTGAATGGTCTTTGTAGCTTTCTGTGAATGCCATGCAGCAAAACTCTACGGCTTTGGAAAAAAAAGTTAAAGCTCTGAAGTAAACGATGGTAGAAATAAAGAGAATAAAACTTCTCCCTTAACTCCTTTTTCTCAGCACTTGACATGATTACAGGAGCTGGTAAACAGAAGTCACCTCCAGTATCACAGCATCTTCAGCATGTAGAAAATATTCAAATATCTTCTGAAATAAATGGCGTATCCTGCTGACATAGCATAGTGGTAAAATTTCACTAGTCAAGACAGGCTTTCGCTTTACATGAGGACTATGTGGCATAACAAAAAATTTATGTATACATCTACAAATCATACTGGGAGACAGAAGAAAGTGGTACTGGTGGGGCTTGATGCTAGCTAAAGTCTAGACAAAATTTATAACCTCTTTCATGAAACAGAAGTCTTGGACCTGTCCATAAGTGGAAAAGAATATTTTGGGCTTGATAAGGCAAGTACATGGTTTTGCTTGGATGGTATACTTATCCATCACAGATGGTATGCTTATCCACTTGTGGATTAGACCACTCATATTTTCCACATGTGTTTATATCCCAGGAAACTTGTTCAGCCCATTTACTAGTGGAGTTTTACACTGGCATCACATAATACCAGAGTGCTACAGACTGCACAAGCTAGCAGCTGACTTCTGAGTAAAGTTTAATATTGATTTTGCGTGCATGGAGCCACTCTAGAGCCAACCAAAATAAACAGGAAGCCACCCATTGTCTCAGAATTAGATTTAAATCCATAACTGATTTGGATCTACATTGCCTGAAGGCAGTTGATCTTTTCCTATCAAATAATCACAACTGATGTTATCAGCATCACAAAGCTTTTTTTGATGTAAAAAACATGCAGACATCAATAAGGGATTTTCTGACAAACATTTCTTGTTCTGGACTGTTTCTCCTTCTGCCATTAATGTCAGAGCTCAGGTTAGCTAATCTCTCAAAAAATGCTGCAAACACTTTTTTCAGAATTCAGATGTTTCAGGAGAGTCTGGAGCAAGGTTGAGATGGGTTGTTGTTCACAAGCCATAATGAAGTCATGGGTTCAGACCAAGTTGTGACTCTATGGGTTGGCAGTGACTTCACGAGAGATTAATCTACTTTAACTACAGATGTATTGAAGTATAACATTTTACCCAGACTGGTTTCTTTTGAGTGAATGTGTGTCTAAAATAGTTGGGAAGAAATTCCTTGTGCATCTGCCTCTCTTTTAACTGAGTGTGAAGAATGACAACACCTAGCTCACGCTTGACATCAAGGTCACACTTGACATCTTGAGTAAATTTTGCCTGTCTTTAAATTTATATATTATTGGAAATGTTTACCATCTAGTGAATTCCTGCTCTTCTATTTGATAATTGAAATACAATAATTAACAATCTGCCGTGTATAAGGGGAAAAAAAGAAGTCCCTCATAAAAATCCCGTTTGGGGCTTTATCTCCAGCTCCTCTTTCCGTCTTGTTTTTGGGTGCCTTAAAGGGGAGAAGTAAAACATGACATACAGAACTACTCTAGGTGTCAGACCACCACCTGCATCCTCAGCTCACTGGTGGTTTTTTCCTTTTCCCCTTTCTCTCCTTCTGTTACCATTACTTGCTAGATCTGAGATCTTATTGTCCCTTCCCTCTCCCAGTCAGTCTCCGAGCAAGAACACAGTGCATGGATTGGTGTCTGAATATTTCCTTACAGATGAGCAGCCTTCTTGGCTCCCATGCATGGAAAAGTTTGAATTTCCAGTGGTTTAGTGCTGTGATTTTTCACATTTGTCTTTCAAGCAGTTCTTAATCTCAGGTCTAGTGGACCCAGTCAGGCTTACAGCCTGACAAGCACACCAGGAGACGGGCTTACCAGCCTGTTCCCTTTCAGAGAAAACCTTCAAAGCTTTATTCTCCAGGGTCCAGGTGTTGATGAGATATACTCTAAAAATCCATCGCAAACAAGTCTCAGGGTGCTGCCACATCTCTAAACCCAGCTCCCCGGTGCAGAAGTTGGAGGGCAGCAGTGTGACTTTTGAATACAGGGAGACAAAACAACACAGCAATTGCTTTATTACAAGCAGAAACTCACAGGCATTAACTGAGAAATAAAAAGGTCAAGAGAACAGATTTTCATCACGTGCATCTAGCTTGCTTTCTAATTCCTGTCAGTCTTTTTTTTTTCTTCCACAAAGTCATAATTTCTGGCAGACTCTGCAGTCTGATGGTGTTACAATGACTTCTTTTTTTTAAGGACATCTCCCTTTGGAGCATTTTTGTGTGTGGTTTCTTTGTTCGGTGAGCAGAATATGCCTGCCAGCTAGACAGAATCTCATTTAGTGACAAAATACACTGATTCTCTTAATGAAGTTGTGGATCTGTTCTGCAGAGGAGGCACAGATGAGGGTCCCCTCAGTTTCTCTCTCTAGAGTGATTATGGTTCGTTTTAAAAGTACAAAAATTCTCTGAGGCACGAACTCCTTCAGTTTTTTAGCAGTTTTTGTTGAATTATAGGCAACAAAGGTTTCACAAATTGGCATTGTATTCTGTCCTGAGAGAAGGGCTTTAGTTTTTGTGGGGTACTTTTTATTCTTCATTTATCACATTACCACTCTGCAGGGGTTTGCTTGAGCAACAAGAATTGAGTTATGTCACTTGAGCATGCATTTTAAATTGAGATGGGGTCATTCTCTTCTGTGTTCAATAATTATCAGTTACTTGAAGCATACAAGAAGATGTTGTCAGACAGGTAGGCTTGAGCTTTCTGGCGATGGAAACTGGACAAATCTTGAAACTTGTTAAGGTACACAGTTAAACATTTGTTCTCTTTTTTTTTTTTTTTTTAATGCCCTGTAGGTGTATCCTTTATGCAGTATGGCTCTTTCTATAAAGATGAAACTGGCAATCATTCAGAGAGGCATTTATCCTTGCTTTCTCATATTAATTCAGTTCCTCTCCCTGATAGTTTCAGCTTAAAAAACATTTAAATTACTTATCTGCTTCTGCTGCTCGTTCTAACCGCACTGCTGACTTCTTATCATTGTGCGTGCACTCCATCAGGCATTTGCATGATCTTCCCATCTTGTAACATCCATGTTACATGTTTATCCCATCTGTTTGAAAATTTACCCCTTTTTGACCCTTTCAATGTATTCTCTTTCTTATTTAGAAATACAGCTGCTCTTGGTTTTGTTCTGTTGCAGGAGTGCCTATACGACCCAGATGAGACTGGCAGTGCTGAGCTAAGCACAGAGTTTACACAATATGTCAATCTCTGCCCTCAAAAGCTTGTAAACCAAATAAACAGAACCAAGAGCAGGAAGAAAGAAGAGAGGTGAAGTGACAGGGGCCAAGGTCATGCAGTAGACATTGGTGACAGTAGTGGGACCAGAATGGAGGTTTCCTGAGTGTTAGGATAGCACCCTGTTGCACCAAGCATGGGGTATTTTACAGAGCGGATCCCTAGGCTCTCAAGATTCAATTATTTTTTTGTTGCCTTCCCTCTGCTCCCCTTACACGTGACCGGCGACAGCTGTGGTGCTGGCTATTGCCAAAGTAGTAAATAGAGTTTTCTATCCCCATTGAAAGGAGAGTGAATGATGTAATTTGGCTCCTTTTCACTCCTGCTGGCTGCCAAGACATTATTTCTGTATCAGTGCACATGGCCATTTGGCATCAAACGAGACCCCTCTCTTTGTGTAAGTGGAGGCAGGATGTTAATTCTTTTTGATGTACCAGTAACATATCTGGAGGGGTGCAGCAGCGTTTCTTTCAGGAGGCAACTGATTCTTGGTGTTCCCTAACAAAAAAGGAATGTGAGTTCCTTTCATTGCATGTGGAGGTAACCACATACCTCCTTCGGTGCAGTCCTGCTGACCACAAGTCAATTTTGTTGTGTACTTTTAATTTCAATGGGATATCAAGGCTGTTTGTTTTACTTATTGTAGCAGTTCTGCTTCAGAGCACCTCTGCATTCATTTGTTAAACTTCTTTGTTCTGCAACCTTTAAATTTGAGCAGTATCCCTCTTAAAGCCTGGAAGAAGGATTCAGATTCTGTGTAACGTATAAATTTATATGGCACCCACAAGGCCATATTTCTGCTTACTCTGCCTCCATCTTCTGACCATATGAAAATATTCTTACTCCAGTGGCTTTACATCAGATCATTAACTTTGTTTTATTGCCTGTGAAGACAGTTCTATGAGTTTTCCTTCTGGATTTTTGTGAACAGGAATCATTTGGAGGGAAGGGAAAGGAAGGAAAGCGATTGCCTTCTAACGCCAGTCCAGATTTATGTATTTGCCTGGCTTGTCTAAGACCCGGAATTACTGTGTTTCTTCTTTGAGTCCTCCTGCACCTCACATTGAATGGGGTGATAGTATCAGAAAATCTTTTTTTTTTCTCTCTTAGGAAAATAAATGAGAGTCCTGGACAAATGATGAATGCCAGCAGAGGGGCTAGAACCAGCAGGCAGGTGATTGCGAGTGCCTTTTGCACACTGTGTCTGCCTCTTTAAGGAAAGAAAGAGGTTGCTTTCATTCAGGTAAGACAGCCATACCAAAGTAACTGGGTCTGCAGTCTCAGGTTGATAAAAAATATGCACTATTCCATCTCAATCTGAACAAGGTAAAAAGGACTTGCATAGTGTCTACCACAACAGTCATAAATTCTCAGTGTAGGAGTACAAGCTGGTTTAGAGCCTCTCCCCAGGGCTGTTCCTCTAACCAGGACAGCATCACGAAGGCATAATTTTTGAACTGCACATTAATTATCAGCTTGACAGTTCTTTTTCATTTTTACTGTATTTTCAAGTTGGCTTACCTAAGTTACCAGAGGCAGGCTTACATGTCTGTTCACAGGAGTACTGCTAATGAATGGTTGAAGGTTTTCGTTGCCTTTGTGAGTTGACACAGAGGCTCACTCCTTCCTTTGCTGTTTGGCAGTCAAAGCAAAGGAGGCAGACTGGGTATGCCTGTATCTGTAGCAACCAAACTCTCTAGTAGTTATGTTTATTGCTCCACACTCAAGGGTAAATCCAGTGAATACTTGAGCATCCGTAAGTGGCTCTGGTGCTGGAGAGCAGGGATAACCGAGAGGGCCCCGATTTCAGGCTTTGTATGTGGATGAGGTTGGTCAAAAAGTTCTGGGGCTGGTGTTCAGGTGCAGCCCAGTCACCAAAACAGATTCTATGGGACACAACTGCCCTGTATCCCATCCTTCTAGGGTATGGGATTGTTCCTTGTCCTGCTGCTCCATCCTCATTGCACCAGTGCCATGGGACTGATCTGCAGAGGTGCAGCTCAGCAGCACAGAGCAATGCAGCAGAGCCTCAAGCTCTTCTGAATCTGCAGGATGAAACTTATTTAGGCAGAAGGTGGGATTTGTCCCTTCATGCACAGAGAGAAATGCAGTTTCCTACTTCTTTCCCCAATTAACCCCCCCCCCCCCCAACACACACACACTTGGTTGCACCATCTATATCCATTTCTCACACTAGTCTTTTATTCCCTGAGTGGTTTCTCTTTCCTTCTCCCTCTTCCACTGGGAAAATACTTCATTAAAGTTTTTTCCCAAGAGAAGGGGTGTGTGGATGAGACAAGCGTGTGTGACTTAGAGGTAATTTGCCACTCAGAGGTGAGTTTGATGCCTCTGTGGAAAAGGAGCAGAATTCAGGGGAGAACCACAGAGGATCAGACTTTTGCTTCTGCTGTTTCCAGGGGATGGAGAAGGCATGCTGCTGATGTGAGGAGTTGTCCCATCATGTTTTGCTAACACCCTGGACATTAATATCTTCTTTGGAAGTAGTCTGGCCATCAGCGGGGGAAATTGGTGGTAGTCGCTGATGCCTTCGACCACTGCCTGCTTTGCGGATGCCTGGACCTTAGCATGTGTGGGCAAGCAAAATAGCTGCAGAAAGTGTGTCCCCAAAGCTTGCTCACTGCTTCCATCAGAATTGCTCTTGGCAAGTATGGCACTACCGGCTTGTCAAGCGCCCATCTCTGGCTGTGTGTGCGCAGAGCCCAGCATTTCAGCTTGTCACTGGCCTCTCAGCCCTGACTGTCTGCCACTTCGCCTTTGTGTCTCTGGCTGTACCCCTTTCTCGCAGGGTTGCCTGTGGTAATCATTCAGCCGAGATTTCTGCTGACTTGTCCAAAGAAGTTTTCGTCCTGTCAAAAATGTATGGATACTCTGTTCATTTAATAATTTGCTCAGGCAGAATCTTATGTAATAACATTCATAACAGCAGTTTTCCTTAACTTCGTTTGCTGCACAGTGAGACCTGGGAATGACAACTGTAGATCTAAATGCTGACTTCCATAGAAATGAAGGTGAAACTCAACCGACACTTGTATTCGATTCAGCAATGGCATTAATGGCAAGAGCCAGAGGCTGTGGAAGAGGTCCTTACAATGAACTCAAACTTTCTTTGAGGAGAAAACTAGTTTTTGGATAGGAAGCAAATGCAAGTTTTGGAAGAGAAAGGATGAGCTGGTCCAAACATCACATCTACGGAACTGTCCTCGGCTTCTGAACTTTATTTGGCGCTGCTTAAAATGAAAGCTAAGTCAGCAACAAGTTTGGAAACTCCTGAGCTATGGACTCGAGGAGGCAGGTTCACATCTACAACCTAGAACTGGAGCCAGAGGTACTTTGTGGCGCGAAGCCTTTTCCTGTGCATGAAGGTTTAGATACACTTCTCTCGGAGCTACCTCTGTTGCTGAGACAGTGAGTAATAGGTGACATTTCCTTTGAGGAATTAGCTAGCTCTCCCCTCTTGCATGGGAGAGACAGACAGGGACCTGTTCTCAGCCCTGCCTATTTCTGTATTCAGGGCAGATGACAAGATGCACAGTGTCTGCTCTGTCCTCTGTGCCAAAGACATGGTGTCCTCGGCCACTTGGTAATGGGGAAGACTTTCCTCTCCGGTCTGTGCATGTGTACGTGTTTGCATATGTGTGTGTGTGTGGCCAATATCTTAGCTCTAAACCCCTCGACAGTTTATAGGAGGAATTGAAATCCCCTGTCTTCAGGACTGGTCACTTGGGTGTATCTTCACTAACAACCTGTAAACAAAGTCCTGCAACCCCATGGCTGCTCTAGCTGGAGCTTTGCTTCCCACATCTCTGCCATAGTCAGAGACGGTCCTAAGTACCTCAGTACAGCACTGTAATAAATGGTACAATTATTCTTGCGTAAGGCATTGTTTCAAAGAAAGACACTTATTTTATCAACCAGTGCATTTCAATGGGATTTATTTCCTCTCTCCTGCTATTCATTTACTTTTCTTTTCATTGCAATAAAACTCTGAACAGAGGGGGGAAAATCTGGATGTCAGTTCAAAATGTTGCAGTAAATAATTCACGGTAATATAAGGAGAAATTGCTTTCTGTTTACTGCAGCTCACACAGAGCATTGCATGCAGCTCAGCCCAGATAAACATAGTCAGTTCTGGATACACAAATTTAAAGTCTGTCTGTCTTCTGTTTCAACGCTGGCTGATGTCATCTAGGATATATTAAGACTACTGCCAGGTATCAACACAGAGTGGGGTACTGTATGGTACAGCTGGTTGAGGTAAACACAGGACAGTTATTTCTTTCATCTCAGCTCCTTTCCTCCTTCACTGCTTTTGTCACTGAGAAAAAGAAAACAGAGAAGTGAAATGTGAAGCCTTCCAGTTGCCTACGTCTGTTAACCAATTTATTTTTTTTTAAGGTAGAGGAAATGGGAGGGTAAAAAAGGTGAAGGTAGGTAACGTCTTAATCTACACAAGATCTAGGTCAGCAAATAGATGTAATCACTCTTAGAGTTAGTGCAAACTATGTCAGTCACATTAACCTGTTGAACCAATGACCCGTGGCTCCCACCTTGAGTGTGGCTGGAAATATTAGTTTGAACAATGCCCAGAGCTGCAGATGGAGTTTAGCCTTCCTGATGCTGTAAACAGTGATTGAAAACTATCTGGATTATGGAAACTAAAACCATCCAAACAAATGCGAAAACAGCAATCCCTGTCTATGCAGCTGGTTGACAGAACATTAATTCCGATACTGTTCAAAACATTAATCTTTGCTTAGTTTTCAAATCTGAGCTGAAGTAGATAGGCTAGAGTTACTGGACTTAGTATCATAACATGTGCTTTTTAAAGTTGCTTTTAATCTTTTTGATCCATGACAGGGTAAAATATGGGAGTCTGACAGAGCTGGCAACTCTGCAGTGGATAATCAGGTTTGTAAATGCATTGTCTTGGATTACCAAGTGGGCCAAGGAGAAAAAGGTATTGGTAAAGAGAGGTTCAGGCTACTAGAATCATAGGATCATAGAATCGTTATGGTTGGAAGAGACCTCAAAGATCATAAATTAATTACATTTAATGTAACAGTCTGCTAAATCCAGTGGTTGCACAACAGTGAGAGAAGGAGGAATGGGGAGGAATCTTTCTGCTTCTATTCCGTAATTCTTAAATGATAGGGTGCAAATTTTAATGCAGCACCACACATGCTCTGTGTTTATTATTGTTTTGATAGCCAGCCTTGCAAAGCAGGGCTCATGAGTGTAGATGATTTGAAAATAATGACTCTGACATTATATGACCTTTAGGTATATTGACAACCACTCCAGACTGCATGCTATTTTATGAATAAAAGAATATTTTTTTGGCTGGGGAAGTCTGTTGATGGAAGAGGTTTAAATGTAATAAAGCGAGAGTTATAGTCAAACAAAGTGACAGTCCTTGTTGTAGAACTCGCTGTAGGGGACATGAGATGATTTCTGTGCATGATAATGCATTTGCTTTTAAATGCCACCACTAGATTGATAATTATAGAATTCTTCATATTGCGCCTGGCAGGGAGTCAAGGCTGAATCTTACCAGTCTGTAAGAGTGTGAGTTAGAAAAGTATGCTGTAAAACAGAAGAGTTTAGTCAGAGTATGTGCACGCAGCTGTTAAATGTATTTAAGATGTTACAGGAGAGAGAGTTTAGTCTTTTATTTTCAGAGTCAGCATAAAGCCTGATGATGTTTTATTAGCACTCAGTATATTGTCAGGAAGGCTCTTAAGACCTTTTGGTTGCAAATGATCCATAAGCGACCACCACACAAAGCCTGTCTTTCCCCAGTTTGGTTAGGTATGTAGTAATTGGTTTAATTCCTTGCATCCAGCTTTTATTGCTGCCATTTTTAGATGCAGAGGAATGTTTAAAAACCCTTTCATTTCACTTACAAAATATAGAGAAATATCATGAGGAGGACAGAGCATCTGGAGCAGCATGAAGATATTCAGTATCTGTAGCAGGGAGAGGATGGAAAAGACGAGGGACTCTGCTGGTCATCTTCTACCACTAACTTCCTCGGTCAACTTATTCTGAATAAATAGGTGGACATTTTAAGAACACCATGCCCTAGGGAGTGAAAAACGAAACAATAAAAGGCATGAAGTCATAATTGTGGTTTATGTATTGGGTACATTGAAAATCATGGTTGCAATTGCCCAGATACCACCAATGTCATCAGCACAGCTCCCTTTGCTGATTGCAAATACTCAGCGTGTTTGCCGCTGCGGGCGTGTTTCCCCATGCAATGTGGGTGAAGCCTTGTGAATTCTGCTGGTGAAGGGTGGGATTTTTAAAGTGCGTTATTGATTTAAGTATGCCAGCGTTGACTCACAGAAGGATATCTGCTTTTAAGCAGGTAAAAAATAAATTAATAAAAAATGAAAACGCTTTTTGAGTCGACAAGCTGTCTGTGAACCCTTAGATAAATATAATGAATGGCTTCAGTAAGAAAAAAAGAGGGGGATTTTCTTAAGGATATAAATGTTTTATCTGGTCTTCTTAAACACAGTATTTAGATATTCTTTCATTTCAAGATGGCAAATTTTTTGTTTAAAAATTCTCCTGAATATTTAAAGGGGCTCTAAACACTAACCACAACATAGCATTTCCTTTTGTATCAAACAAACCATTTTCACATTAATCCCAAATTCTCTTTCTCACTCCCCACCCACAGTGACTCAGTTTGGGAACTAAACCAAAACCACATTATTCATCCAGCCCTTTTTAAATGGTCATCCAAAGACGCTTTAAAGGACAGAGTACACCGAGGGTACGCTGAGGAGCTTCCTTCCCCCTTTGGTAAGGAGATGACACTCATAATGTGAAAGCCCAGATGCCCATGTCTAAGTCACTGGCTGCAAGGACTACAAATGCCAGAAAGAGAAGATGACAACTTCCATGAACCTTCTCTTGAGTTGTTCAGCAATGAACTGGCAATGAAAAGAAAGTTTGCACTCCTCATTTCTCAGCAGCAAGAGCAACAGCCCAAGAGAAATCAAGGCAGAAGAACCAAAAACTCAGCAGAAAAAAGAACGAGAAGAATGAGAAAAGGACAGAGCAAAAAACCCATCCTCACACAGAAAGCAGAAGGGGTAGAGGCACACTAAAAGCAAGACAACAGCAAAAAGGCACACTAAAAGTAGAGGAAGAGGCACTAAAAGCGGGATAACAGCAAAACAGTCTGTTGACGTTGTGAGCCAGTGCAGAAAGCTAAAAATACGAATGGCAGGTAGGTTGGCAGTCGTATCTGCAGCATGTGGGCAAAGCTGGACAGCCATGATAGAAAATCTGCCTGACTAATAAAGATCACTTCCTCGAAAAAAATTTTTTAGTGGGACAAGAGATCTTTTATGCTGCCTGGACAGGGTTGCAGTCTTACTCAGAACCACATTACAGAAAATGTTTTTGGACATTATGAAGACAGATTACAACATACATACAAGAAGATCATAGTTGTATTTGTGAGCTCAGAAGCACATTCGTTTCTCTTCACTACTACGTTAATGGGCTGTTCACTGATAAAGAAAACGTGCTTGCTTCCTAGTTATAAGTTAAAAATTCTTCTCTTAGGAAGATCCCTCTGTGTTGCACAGATGTGTGGGGAGTTCTGAGCATTTTAATGACTCTACATCTTCTTATTTTAGTTAGAGAGGTCTGAAGCAAAATTTCTAAATTCAAATGAAGAACTTCAAAAATGACATGATTTTCTAGAGCTCTGAATGCTAGAGGTATGCAAATAACTTTTTTCAATTCCTTGGCAAGTGTAAAACATACCAACTCCAGCTGATGACATTTTTAGCAAATATATTTTAAATTTTTTTTTCTTTTTGCTAGGCTGAAAATGAAACCAGCAATTTTGAAGTTGAAACCTGTTATAAAGCTTCAATAAAAATGTGTCTTTCTTTCCAAATGAGAAGCTGTTCATAATACAAAAATTAAAATTGTTTGTTTCAAAATATTAAAATGGAATATTTGGACCTTGTTATGGAGTGAAATGTTTTATTGAAACTAAGATGAATTAGTAAACATTCCAATGTCACAGAATCTACATTTTTCCACTGAAATAAAATTTCATGAAGAAGTATTAGCTTTGCCAAGCTCCTTTCGGCTTTCAGTGGATGTGACTGATAGATGTTTATTAAAGTGAGCTAATTATTTGTGTACATAAATCTGGAATTTGAAATATAACATCAGTTTGTGGTTTTGTAGTGATTTTTTAAAATGAAAGATAAAAGGCCAGTGGTGCACTGTAGTTTCCTATACAAGCAGCAAGAGGGAAGGCAATAGGTACACCAGAGAAGGGACTACAGCAGAGTGAAGACACTGTAAAGTTTTAGTTACTGTAAGTTTGATTACTGTCGTCACCACAATTACATCAGTAACTTACTGAACTAGTCAGTCTACGTGGCTCAGCTTTCCTCAAATAAAACAGCTGTTGATCTGACCAGGCACTGAACTGTTCATTTTATCTTGATTCTCTTCTTATTATTATTATTATTATTGTCCACATTCCTATAATACTTATTTGGCTTTGCAGGCAGTTTTGTTTTCATACACCAGTTTCTTTCACAGAGCAAAATGTAAAAAAGCTGATACATTTTTCCCTGGCACTTCTCCCACTTTTTTTTTTTTTTCTTTTCTTTTTTTTCCCCTCTTGATAGACTTCTAAATTGCTAAATCAGGAGTATAGACTGCCAGCTGTCTCTGCTGGTAGGATATGTGGAACTGAGTTGTTTACACCAGGGACTTAGAACAATTATGACCATCAGACACGATGGTCTGTGAGTGACCAAAGCCTTGTTTCAAAGCCTTTTGTGACTGATAGCTGGATTCTCTGGTGTCTAATTTATCATCAGATCTGACTGAAGATTATCTCTACAGCTGATGCTTTTGTATCATCTACTCCTTCTATGCATCTTCCTCTGTTTCCTTCAATCTCTGATGTCTAATAAGGTGTTTTAACCTGTGCTCATGTTAAACTTATACTTCCATGGTAGCACTATGAGATCTCAACCCTTCACCAGCCCTACTTTCTCCCTAGTTCTGAAAAGACTGGGTTTTTCCAAATCTTTATACCTTTGTCAGATTTGGTTGAAATCAGCCAAGATTTTCCAAAATTGTTTGGCAGAGGAAACAATCTAAGTACCAGACATACATCCCTATAGACACTCACATCCAAACGTACGCAGCATGAAACAAGGCTAACATGTTTCAGAGGCACCACATTCCATATAAATCAATATTTTTGGAGCTATTGAACACCTGTGTGAACAGTGACAGATTTGAGGTTTCTTGTATCTTAGGAGTTTCCTTATCATAAACTTATTGTGGTGCAGGCAAGCATTAAAATCAATGAAAGTCAATGACTCTGTGATGAAATTGATAAAGCACACTTCAAAGTTCCCTCTCCAAAAATATGTGAAGAAATCAAGCAGCGAGGTAGAAGAGTCAAGTTCTTATTGTGGACTGGTATGTGATTAAAAGACAGGAAATAAATCTGAGTATAAATGCTCATTTATCATAGTGCAGAAAATGCTGCAAGGGGTTACCACAGATCTGTGCTGGAACTTGCACTCTCCAATGTATTAATGGATGATCTGGAATGGAGAACAAAGAAGAAAAATAAAACCTTTGCTGAGAAGTGATAAAAACTAAAACTGACTGTGAAGACTTGCAGGAGGATGGCTTGATGCTGAATGATGGGCAACAAAACAGCAGATGAAAATTATTTTTCGATCAACTGAAAACCTGACGCACATGTAGAAAAATAATCCCACCTATACATAAAGAGTGACAAGTGCCACATCAGATGCTACCATTCAAGGGATTAGGTGTTCATGTCAGTGTAGGTTGCTCTGTGAAGATAGCTCACTGTTCAGGGCCAGTCATACAAAGTGCTAGAAGTTGTTAGCAAAGAAAGAGAAAAGAAGGAAAACACAGAAAAAAGAAACACAAAAGGAAAGCAGAACATGTCTTTAAGTCAGCAAATAAAGCAGTGATGCATCTAAATTTTACAGTTCTGGTCTCGTCTTCTCTAGAACCAGAAAATAACCCCCAAAAGTACTACAAAGGGTAACACAGATGACTGTTGCTGTGGAATAGTTTCTGTACAATAAGAAACTAAATAGAATAGTTATCTTCCAGGACAAAAAAGGATGAGATACGAGTGACTTCCAAAATAATAGGTAATGCTGAAAAGAGGGAAATTATTTCTTATACCACAAAAAGAGTGGCTTTCAAATGAAACTGCCAAACTGAGGTTTTAAAAGAAACGACAGGCAGAGTTTTCCACACAGTGCATAATTAAACAGCAGAGCTTATTGCCAGAGGGTGCTGCGGAAGCCAAGAGTATAAATTTGTTAACAAAGCAATTAGACAAGCTCACAGATGAAAACTCCATCCACGGTTACTAAACATGAAGATGCCAGTTCACTTCAGGCCTAGAAAGTCCCTGTTCCACATTTGCTGTTCTGATGTTTTGTCCTCAAGCTACTATTAATGTTTGACACTGGACATGGGATACAGGGATAGATGGACTTCTGGTTCGTCCCAATATAACCTCCCGTATGGTCTTAATTGTGATACAGAGAAACAGGAGGTGAGATGATCAAGGTTTCTTATAGGATACCCATCAGAAGTGGAATTAGAACTCAGAACCTTTTCCTTTTCTTGACCGACTGACATGCTACTGGGGGGAAACCTCTTCTTTATTTCTATATTTACTATTCTGCAAGACCTGCTTTCATTATTTTATAGGTTGCAGATTGCAGTTAAGTACCTCCAGGAGAGTCTGAGAGTATTTGGATGGGAGCCTGGCCTTTGGGAAATATGTATGAATATAAAGAGGTCAAACAGAATTTACCACAATTTTGTGCGTCGTTTCTGAATTTTGGTTGAAATCTCAGGAGGCAATCATCTGGTGCAACAGGGAAGAAACTGCTAGTAGTGCTCCGAGACCACTGGAAAATTTAAATTCCTCCTAATCCTCTAGGGAATTAATTGGAAAATATGCAGATATGGAAATGTTTTTGGAACTCTGGAAAAAATTTTCTCTGTACTAGCTTGCCTAAGAAACAAAATGGAGTTGAATGTTTCAAGAGTTTTGAAGACAGAGATAATAATTCACATTTTTCCAGAAAATGATCATACCATTAGTGCTGTGAGGGGTTTCAAATGAGAAGGTATCTGCAACAGCTGTAGCAAAGATACTTACTGAAATAAACTGCTTCCTAATAAAGAAAATAAAAGGCACTGGATGCTCAGACCAAAACTGCAAATCAATGAATCCGTGATCATGTGCAGATTTTAGTCAATTGGAGTGGACCTATGTACCTGAAAGTGAATGTGGCCTCTGGAGTCCACTGCAGGCACTATTAAAATTAATTATAGCTGAGGTATCTTTTTTCATTTGGAAATAAAAAGGTTTTTAGAATGTCAACCCTCCTTGATGGTGCTCTCACTAGTGCCAGGGGATATTGTGACAATAGGGAAGAGAAGATAGCTACTGTGTGTTAATTATTTTATATTCAATTACAACCAAATTGGTGCATAGAGTGTAAATCAGGAAAGAATTTTAAAGAAAAAAAAATTATAGTCAAACAAAAGATATTTGGAGAGGGGTCATTCCATTAAAGGGACAAAGAACAGCTTAATGCAACACACTACTGAACTGCATCGGCTCTTCATTTCCTAGAGCGCTGCAATTGCCCCGCTCAGAAGGAGGAAAATCAGTTGGAGACAAAACAACCGTTTCACCACAATGGAGGAGCTGAGAGGCAGACGGGAAGGAAGCGGCAGGCAGGCTTTGTGGGAAAGACACAGAGGACTCCATGGCCACAGATTTCCTCTGTGTCACTTAGGCATGACTGGGGATTGATTTTTAAATGCAATAGTAAGCAGCATAAATGGGTACTGAGTAATTTGAGAAATCAGGCATTGGAAATGCCCTTGTACCTTAACTCTTATATTAAGTATGTCCGTTAGGCTTTTCACTGTCAGTTATGTTGACTGTGATGTACTCAAGATACCCAGGCAAAGGAGTCTGAGACAAAAACCACGTGCACGAGGAAAGGCATCACAGGACAACCTTGGCTTTGTGGGACTGGATTAGACCATTCCCCATGGAGCAAATAATATGCTATTGCATGAGTATGGACCAGACCTTAAAACACATATACATAGAAATGGGAGGATTAATCTAAGCATTTCTTACCTTTTCAGGGTGAATTTTGTGATGTTACCAGTGTTCTTTTTAAGGACATGTTTATATGTTTGGATATGCAGAGAAAGACCTAGACAGTTGCCACTAAATTATACACAGATCGAGTCATGTGGAGGTTCAGGATGAATCCCACAACTACAGTTTTAAGATCAGGTCGTCATCTTGTATGGGTTTGCTTTAGTATCACAACAAGCATCAGTAAAAGGACAGTAGAGACAGAAGAACATGAGTACCTCATGCAGAGCTGCAGAAATGCTCTGACATTGTGCTTTGCAAGGGTCTTGTCTATGCAAGACAACATACTGCGTCCATCTGCATTATTAAAAAACAGACAGGCCTGCACCCTCAGCTATGCAAAGCAAACATGGGCAGACTGTAGAGTGAGTGTAGCCAGCAAAGGGAACATATCCCAGGAGCTTGGAGATGATTTAGCACTTTCTCCAACTCCTTTTTTCCTGCTGACTACTTTTACAGCACGAGTGAATGGAGGGGTCATGGCTGGGTTGTTCACGTCCTCTGGAGACCTCATTCTCTGTCAGCAGCTGGCACAGGTTGCTCTAACTTCTGCTGTGGGGCTGGAGTGGCACACAGGGAGCTGAGGTCAGGCCTTCGCCTTTTGAGGCTTGACTCTGTGCTGCTGCGCAGCCACAGCTGGCAATCTGGGTCATCGTGTCTTGCTCAGGATGCAGTCCAGGACTGCGCTTATTGAAGAGAGGTTAATCTCTGTGTATCATGTCAAAAGTTCATGTCTAATAATAGCCTGGCTCCACCAGATGTTTCCAGGAACTAATCAGTCCCTTAAGTGTCTGGTTATGACTTGATTTCTTTAAGTATAAATGAAATGAAATGCAAGGGTAGTTGGTTTAGACCAGGAAGTGGGTAACCATGGAACAATGGCCTGTATCTAAACGACACAAATCAGATGTGGAAAACCACCCATCAAATTTCCTGTTCCCTTGTATTTACCACTGAAAGGTTGTCTACTAAAAAACATTACCTAGAGTTTTGCTCAGTCTGTGCTTTAATTTGCACTTAATGTGATGTATTTTTTTATCTACATTAATTCCAATCACCCACCTTGACAAACACTATCTTTGACGATGGATTACAAGCATCTTTTATCCTAAAAAAAAGGGAGTGAATGAGATCATCTGAGAAAAAACAAATGAATTTAGGTTTCTTACTGTCCTAAAAGTTGCCCCTCAGCAACATCTCCATTCTCCAAAACTTCCCAGCAGTAATTGATTTTGCAATACACCTCAGAGCACAGCAATTTTGTGCTATTTGTTGTAAATGCCAAAGTCGATGCATTACTCACATTGCCAAACTCCCTCCTTTTAAACCAGCCTCAGGAGTTTGCATTGAACTTGGCTCTGGCAGCACACACTTGAGGAGCTCTTCCCGCTCCCACCAGGGAAAACACGCAGTGATCCCGTGGTCTGCAACTGCTTCGCCTCAGAAGACCTCGATCAGACTCCTATTCTGCTGTTCAGCGAGGCCAACAGCTCAGAAAGCCAGAGGCTCAAACAAGCTGAATGAACTTCATGGCAGCCCTGATGCTCCTCGGCAGCCCCCTGGGGCTGCCCCATCTGCCCACAGCCCAGGACCCCACGTCAGCCCCTCGAGGCCATCAACCCCTGCCTGGCTATGCTCCCCAGCTCCCCACAGCCCTGCCTGGCTATGGGCCCTGCTGAGCGAGGCCCACCATCAGCCCACATCCCAGCCTGGCCTTGGTCCGGCCCTGGCCCAGGGAGGTGCCCAGTGCCTGGGGCTGGGGCTGCCCTGATGCCCCGGCTGCTCCTGGCTGGGGGCGGGATGGACCTGGACTGTCAGGCCCTGCCCTGCTGCTCCTCTCATGGGGATCCCCCAAAGCTCACAGTCCCAGACACCCTCATGATGGTTGGAAACGGCAGAGCCAAGCGAGACCCTCGGACAAATGCCAGTCCTGTGCTCTAGTGACTAGGCAGCCATGCAATAAACCTCTGCAATAAGAAGATTTAGATTTCGCCACATGCCAAGAACCTCAGGAGAGGCATATTGGCCTTCAAATGTGTCTATAATTCCCTATCCACCATTATTATTTTCCTGTTAGTCCGGGCGATTGGGAAAATTGCGGCGAGCCTCTTGCGCGCAGGGGCCTGGTGTGTCCCTTGGCTGGGCAGGGTTGCCCTCACGCCCCGTGCCCGTCCCGGTGCCCCCCTGAGCCCTGCCGCCCCCGCCAGAGTGCCTTGCTGCTGAGCGGGGAAGGGGCAGCGCTCGAGTCGGGGCGCAACACTGGAGAGACCCTGTGCTCCGGCAGGATGGATGGCGGGTCTGCTCCCTCCAAGTCCGACCTCGGATAAATCCTCATCGGGGATGCACGGCCAGGATCCTCCATTGCCAGGGTATAATACATTACATTCTTAACGGAGGAAAAAAAGTTAATTACTTTCCAGATGCATTAGGGGAGTAGCTGTGAGTGCTTTCCTGTTCATCTTTTATTTATTATCTATTACCTAACTGTTTAAAAATTTATTGTTGTGATGCCTATAATTGTCTGGGTTACAACAGACCACGCTTATGGTATGTTTTATTTTCAGAACCTCTACCATATACCTTGCAAGACAGGAAACTGGGAGCCTGAATGTCATTTTGCGAGCAAGAAAAATGCTTCCCTCTGCCCAATGAACATTTAGGGCCAGACTCATTCCTTGAAAACTTCATTTTTGTATTGCTGTGCTATGAATTTCTGGCCAGAGCACTTAAGGGCACTGATTTGCAAAGCCAGAGGAATCAATATTTTCCTGTTAACAGGCAAACTGTCACATAAACAAATCTACTAAATATCTGCATGTAGTGGTCCAGCAAGCTACTCACTCCACAGGCATACTGGCATTTTTCTCTACTGTTGATAAAAATGTACCTTCTGTCCTATCCTAATATTCAAATTATTTCTTATAATTCACTTAAATTTAAATTATCTGGAGTCAAGTTCTATTTTCCTTACATCCATCAGTACCCTCTATTCCATAAGATAATTTATGTTCCAGTGCAAATAAGAGGAGAGTGAGTACTTATATTTTGAGTAGAAAAACACACAAAAAAATGACCCACTAACATAAATCTCATTTGTACTCTTTGGGAATTTTTTTCAGATCTCAGTTTAAGCCCATTTATAACACTGATACACTTTTTCTTATTTTATTAATTTTCCCCCTTCTTCATTTTCATGCCTTTTAGCAGCACAGTTCTTCCCTAAAGTCTCACAATCTCCCCAAATAGAAAAAATGATTCCTTAAAATAAAATCTGCTTCATCACCATCTTGTCATCTAGCCCATGAGACAGTGTTTCCACTGATGATTTCTCTAAGCTGTGGATAAGGCCCCATATGTCTTAATTACAGAGCTTAGCATAAGCTCTTTGCACAGAGTGCAGCTTTGTCACCGCATTGTGCTGTACTGTGCACCATTATTTGTAGGAGGCTGGTGCCTGGAAAACAGTTTTGACAAGGGCATTACTGGTCATGCAGCAACAGACAACCCTGGCCCAAAGAGCTTGCAAGTTATGCAGGGAAGATGGAAAAAATGTGGTGGTGGGAGGAGAAACCTGGAGAAGGAAAGGACCTTGCTCAGTGCTGCACCAGAGATTTGGAATAGAGATACTATGCTCCATAAAACCAGTTCATAAGCTGATATTATGAGATCACTCCATTTTGAAAGTAAACTGAGTCTTTACTGTAACGCTGTGACCATGCAGACTCCTTTCCCAGTGTCTTCTCTGAACACTTTCTGCAAACCATCTCCTGCCAAGTTTGACACAAGTTGCTGAATCTTGTCTTTAATGATTTCTATTGGTGTTGCATCTTTTTGTGACCATTTGCTGGTTGGCCGGGACCAAAGATTGCCATTGCATCACATTTCATCTTTGGGATGATGTCATGTTGGCCCTCTGTGTAGCTTATGTACATCATCTCTTTCAAACTCACTGCTGAGGACAGCTGAGAGTTTTCTTGAACCTGGAGGTCCTAGCTGCTTCAAGTCAGCCTGTCAACAGTCCCCAAATACCTATGGTTATTTCAATGCCAGTATGCACTTGCTGGGCATTAACAGGAATTTGAATTCTTCCTGCCACTCCAGATAAGGCTTTATTACCCTCATGTGTCACAGTGACTGTGGAGCCACCATCCTTTTTAAAAGCTAACATTTCATGAGTGTGGGCTGCTGGTTTGTCACTAAACTCACAACCTCCTGAACTATTTTCTCTCTTATTCTCATTTTTTGACCACTGTTCATGACTCTGCTAGGATTTAACATTCTCAGAGTCACTAGACACATCTATTCCCCTACAGCTTCAAAAGGCAATAACTACAGCAGGGAAATCAACCACTGCTGACTTCTCTTGATCGTTTCCCCAGGAGTCCCTGGTATGCATAAGCATTTCTCAGGGCTAAGTTTCTTTTTCTCAGCAATCTATCCAGAAAGCCTGAACCAGATGTTTTACAGTAATAATGTTGATGCTTTCAGTAAGCAAGACTTTAATAGCTCATGTAACCTGAGGCTGCCTTAGGTATCATCTCATATCCTAGTCCCTCATGGCCTACTGTCAGGGGGCAGTTACAAAATCTAAACAGGCTCTATTTAGTTTCAGTCTCTGTGGGTATGGACTGACGGAGTCCCCTAGCCTGACTTTACGTCTAATACAAACAAAAGAAGCAGGGCTGCTCAACCAAAAGAGGACCAATACCTATTCATCCACCCTTCTGCCTGATTCTCCTTTCCAGGCCAGGACTCTAAATGGGTTTTCCTAAATACCCTCCAAAGCATCCCACATCTAAGTGAGGTGGCAGATTTTCTCTCTGTCCCTGACTCTTTGCTGGAAACCATTTATGTCTTTCAGGCAGAATGCCTTTCTCTTAAGAGGGTTCATAGCGTTCATTCATAGTTTCTTTCAAAGAGAGAAGCCCAGTGCTCTGCTCAGGTCTTTAAAGGTGTTCATTACATGAGTGTGTCAGGGGTCATTAAATACCTTTAAAAGCTGATATGATATTCCAGTTATCCCTGACATCTATATCTCTTCATTTCCAGCCTCTAAATCCCTTGTGTCCACCCTCCTTGAGATAGTAAGGACCCTCTGCCCTCAACCTAACTTCTCTAGGTTTCCTCTGCATGCAGATTTGGTTCTCCTTTCTCATGCTTCATGGCTTGTGGGAATATTTTTATTTCACAGGAAATCCAACATCTGTGGCAGTCCAACACCCACCGTGTCACCTGTTCACTCTATTCTTAGGTACCACTTTGTTCACCTATTACTCACCTGCTGTCCTGGCTGTGGGTCTTAAGACAGCATGTTGCAAATAGCACATGCTGGGTAACAGTTTGAAATCACTCTGGGTTTACAAAACTAAAATGGATCTTTTGTAAGTAAGCTATTTACAAAGATGGTGCAACTGCAGACTGCCCAGTGAAAGCGTCTTCCACACTTCCCCTTACTTCCACCTTTCGGTGATGTGGTTTGCAAAGACAGAAGTCCTAAGTATTTGTGCAGAGCTCTGAGATGTTATGCTCTCCAGCAGATCTCAGCTCAAGAGCAAAGCTCATCTACTGAGACTATTTCTTTTTTTTATTATTTTTTTTCCCCTCCTAATTCTGAAATGATAGCTATTAAAAAAAATGTTTACAAGGGTTTATTGCTTGTGCTGTTTCTTTCCTAGAATGCAAAGCAGTTAAAAATTAGTTTAGGATACCTTCTGGAAATATCATATATGTTTTCCAGGAAGTGTTACGATAGCTTGTGGTGCCATAGTGCTTGGTTTCCATTAACTAATACTAATGGCTTGATGATGTGATAACTCATGCTAAGTGAAAATGCAGTATTTAACTAATGCTACAATAACATCTCACTGTAGTGTTATAAAGAACTCCTTACTGAACCAGATGCCAGCGCCATTTATGCAAATGTAGTCTGTTCTGGATATGCACACCCCATATCTCGACTACCTCTTTCCCCTGAAAATCTAGTTCATCTCCCGTGGGGACTGACCCTGGCACTATGACTTCTTGGTTGTGTAACTCTCCTCTTATTTTAAGGTCAGAAACTATAGCACCACACCATTCTCTAGCAAAACAGTGACTTTGGAAATCATGAGCTGATATATCTTCCTGGAACACTATAGGGTGTCTCGGAGATATTTTATTAGCTTGAACCAGCGTGATGAAGGTAGTATAAAAATTTCCCACCTTCTTCCACAAATCCAGGGGAGATACATGGCATCCACACTGAAAGGGGCTTCCATAAACTCAGTCTAGGTCACAGCATTGAAAACTCTGCTCAGCCATGTCTTTACCAGAGAGGTTTGCTGGCTGTGTAACACCATCACTGTAGTTACACCAGTGCAAACACTTACAGCCCTGACAAGCTTACTTCTGCTGAAGAAAGAAGCAGAAATCCTTTGCAGCAGCTATTTTTTTTTTCCTAAGTGTGATAACATTTTCTGATTTTATGGATCACGCTACTCATCTGTACAATTCACACTTTTCAAGAAGCTAGCCAGTAATTATGGGGAGCCAACATACATTCTCCTTCCATTTAGAATAGAAAATAGCTGTGTCAACTATTGACCGCTACAGAGTACATAACTCAGTTATTTGCTACGTTTGCATGTGCAGAAAGATTAGTCTACAAAAGCAAGAGTGAGAGCTCTTGGAGTATAAGAAATATTTTAAAAGGATAATATTTTCTTTAATTACTTGTCATTGGGTTTGGATAAAAGAATTCTAAACAACTTGAGAACTGCTACCCATAGAAACAATGCTTAAAAATACATGTGACGCCTACCATTTGCCTCCCATAGAAGTACTCCTCTCCTTTCCTACACACACACACACACACACTTAACACAATTTTATTTAGTAAATGGCTTAAAAAGCAGAGCTATGTGTAACCACCATTCCATTAAATGAAGCCATAATCAATTAAATAGTGTTTGCTGGTCTTTCAAGCTGCATCCTCCAGCTTTAAGCTGCAGGTTTATAATGGAAGGTGGTGCATCCATTTGAAAAGATGATGGTTGCAACAGGTTGTAATGGGTGTGTTGAGAACCTTTGGATTAGTTATCCTCTGTGGATTTTTTTCCACCTTTTGTATCATTCAAACGATACCTTAAAATGTGTAAGCATTCATACAGGAGCAGCTGCCAGTTCCATATAAAAGGTACATCTCTGATGCTGAGGGGATTTTTAAAAAGCTCATGTCTTCCTGTATCCAGCTGAGATTCCAGTCTGGAGGAGGAGGAAATGGAGCCAGCTCTGTATGTCACACCACACCAAGACACAGTAACACTGGCTGATAGATTTACTTTAGTGTGAGGACACTTATTCCTCAGGGGGTTTGGCTAAAAATGATGAAGAGAGAGACTGGATAAGAATTCAATCGAACTTCTGCGTCAGCTTGTGAATCAGGGAGGGCTTTCCAGATGGTGATAAAGTAAAGCACAGAGCTGATTTTCTAAGCAGTTCCTCTAGAGGCAAGAGCTGCAGGCACTTGTTGCATTTAGAAAGCCTGAAGCAGTGGAAGGATAAGCCTGGGATGTGCTGGCAGGTTTCTGCTGGGCCTTGGGGTGAATGTAATGGACTGCCTAGCCCTGTGTGTCTGGGAGGGGGAGAAGGAGCGATGCCAGGCTGAAAGGAGGAAATAAGGGGATTAAACAAATAGCTGTAATTCTGGAATTAACAGAGTGTACTGTGTCTACCCTGAGATCTGAATACAATGGCTTTCAGTCAAACACACTTTTCTGCTGAGCTGTTTTTTGGGGTAGCTCATTGTAATGACTTCCTAAAACACTGAATAAATAGAAAGGCTCTCAGGGACTTTCTCCAACAGAGCTTTATTTCTTCCACTCTAACACTCACCGTGTTCTTTCCCTCCAGTAATAATTGCTACAGGAGCGAAAGGAGAGCAATCCCAACCATACAACAAGGTACAACATTTGCCACCCTAACCATTGTCATGTGGCTACAGCAGGAGATACAGGCATGCACCGCAGTAGTGTTTAGTTATGTTACATCTTTCTTATGTCAGAACTGAACCAAACTTGGATGAGAACAAAGGAAATTCAACTACCTGGATAACTCATTCTTGAAAGATTTTGAGGCCTAGATATTTGCAGGTGCAGTACTGGTGAGCAATGAAAGAACTGGATGTATATAATAAAAAATGAAATGCAATGAAGGAATATAGACGTAAACAAATCCCCTCCTCTCAGCTTAAGTTGTTACAGTCCAAAGGTATCCAGACCAGATTTTGTGCAGGATGTTTCAAGTAAAAGCCGCCATTCTGCACAACTGGATTGCTCCCAGGAAAATTGGCAAAGGAATATGAAAGCAAAATGCATCCACAATCATAAAGGGCAGCACTCTGAGGTTAGTAAAGAAACAGTGCTCTTTCTTGGATCCCCTAATACATTTTCAAGCCTAGATATTACAGCTGACCAGCTAAGAACATGTAATCCACTTTAATTGAACACTTTACTGCATGTTTTCTGGAGCTGTGGAACACTAATGTCTTTGCAAGAAAGATAATAGCTGTGTCTGCACTCTCAGGGGCAGCCCTGAGGCCTTGCTCAGCACCAGACTTGTCTTCCTTGCGTACTGGAAACCTATTATTCTCATTAGGTATCAAACAAAAAGTGCGACACAATAGGTTTAAACTGCTCCTGGAAAATGCAGGTTAAATAACAAAAAGAGTGCTCTAAAGTTAAGGAAGTTCAGGCAGCTGAACACAGTACAGCTGGATGATTAAGTAGGATCTTCATGGGAGATATTTAAAGTTTAAGCCTACTAGTATCAGTAATTTTTAGAAAGCAGCATCTGTGCATGTGCGTGTGCGTGCGTGCGTGCGTGTGTGTGTGTAATGCATTCTCTGGCACAGAATTAAAGTGTGTTTGGTTTACCTAATCTGGGGAAGGGGTGGGGAAGGAGAAGGTGCCCAGTTTGCAAAATCAGCCCTGGATCCTGCAGGTCCAGGTGTTCCCAGCTTCTGCTGGTAAAACAGAAAATCTTTCCAATGAAAATATTAAAAAAATCTTCCAGAAATATCTATCCTTTCTCCTTGGAAAGAGCACTTTAAATCTGTTACCTGCCTAAAATGTACCAGCTGTTCTCCTCCAGAGGAGCACTGCAGCCTGTTGAAATTTTATGCTCTTCACCTCAGTGAATTTAACATGAAAATAATCATCAGGAAAAAAAATTTTTAACTGTTTGAATGGTTTATGTGCAGTATTATTTAGTGGTAGGAAAAAAATGGGCCCAGCTGGATATTTATTTTGCCTTGAACCTGTTCCACTAATTCTCTGCAAAGTTTTAAATTACTTTTTTTACTTTATTTATCGGAAATAGGCGCAAGGAGGAGAATGGCAGCAGAAAGGAAGGGTGTTAAAGAAAAGAGATTGAAAGTGACAGTAAATGTGAAGAGTATTCTTTCTGTTTTCCTCTCCTTTACAGGAACTTTCTGCCATACCAAGAGTGATGCGGCTTCAGTGGTTTCAAGTTTGAAATCAACAGTATAAAAGCAATTAAAATACTCAGCCTACTGACAGTATCTTTCACCAGGAGATCTCAGAGCACTCTATCTTTATCCTGCCCTATTCTACAGTGTGGCTATTTGAGGAACTGAAGTCATCATTGCCCGCCTCTGCATTTTAGCAATCACAGAGCATCTTTTTTTTATTATTTCCCCCCCCTCCTTAAAGTCTGCCTTAAGGCAATACTGGTGACTGAAGTTTCTGCCTCTCATCTTAACCAAAATGGAATCTTGGATCTATTTCCAAAAAGTGTTGGCATGTCTTCACGTTTCTGCACATATTTTGTACTTTTATTATAGGTCTGTTTGCTATCCTAAGTAAGATCATAGAGGATAAGATATATACTGTCAAGTCTGTGAGTGTATTCAAGAAGTTATTTGGACTGAGGCTGGACAATTCAATAACTCCAGCTCTAGGGTTTCTGACACAAAATAAAAAATTATGCAGGCATATAGTACAAAGCACTGGTCCAGATAAAACTCTTTCTCTCCATTTGGATTTTCTCAGAGAGTTACTTTTATGGGTTAATATTGCAGTGGCAGTCTTTATGAGAAACCAGATATCATCTGTATTCTCACAGCTAGCATAAAACGAGCATATATACATCAGTTTTTTGCACTATAGTTAATGTAGCAGAGACTTGACCGTATATCCAAGCCTGATCTGGATCCAATTTGTAGTCCTGGAAAATCCCAAAGTGCATATATCCAGTATTAATGATAGTGGGAATATACCACTATAACTTCAGAAAATATGAATGTTGCTTTATGATTAGTGTAATATATGAGTGACAGGACTTGATATCAATTAAGAGTATTCTGAATTAAGAGTATTCTGGAATAAAGATAAGCAGCAATTGTTTAGTGTCCCTTAAAGACAGACTCGGGAAAAGCAAAACTGATTGGTTTACATTGGATAAAATATGAATTAGATTCCATTGTTCGCAATACAAACAGATTTTTCCACCACATTTCACCACAAAACTCTGAAATAAAAGCAATGGAAAATAAAATATGTGAAATAGACATGTTTCTCTAGTCTAGTGGTTCAGATGATCAGTCTGTTCATGTATCTAAGAGGAGAAAATTATTTAGATATATTGAATGTTTCAATATATTTCAGTGGTATATATTTCAAGATGTTTGAGATTTATGGAAAGCTGACTGTGAGCAGGAATTCTGCTCCCTCAGTCAAACAATCTGAACATTTATTTCCAGATGCCTTAAGCAAAAGGAGAGCTAATATACAGTGGTGTATTAGTGCTTTCATTTACTTTAAAGCATTATCTAACATAACAATAAATTACTTCCTTGGGTATGAAAAGATGTATGAAAGTAATGGGCCTGGGAAACAACAGAAAAGCAAAGTCACCTAAACAAAAAGGGAAGTTGCATATATGGTGTATTAATGACCCTAGAGCCAGAACCAGAACTCATTTTCCCTCTGGCAGAAATTTTCTCCTTTATTGAGGTATGCAAGGGAAAGGAAGCCTAAATCCCATGGTACGGGGAGGTACCAGCTTCATACAATTATTTATTACCAGTTTTATATCACTATCCTATCTAAGAGATCCCTCAACTGAAAAATGCCCTCGTTGTGCTAAATGCCATGCATACACGTCATTGCAGACAGCTCCGGCTTGAAGGAGCTGACAAGCCAGGGACAGGGACTACACAGCAAGGGGAGAAAAGGAAATAACATCTCTATTTTCTGAATAGGCAAGGGTGATACAGAGAAAAGGTAACAGGGAACTGGAGCGGTTTTGGCCCGAGGCGTCCTGGGGCAGGGTGGCAGTGCCTTTTCTCCAGAACTATGATTGCTCCTGGAGATGCTACCAGGCACTCTGCAGGGTTTTCGTAGGAGGTAAGCATTACCAAACAGATAGTCACATTACCTTTTCCTTCAGTGACATTGGGCAAGACAGCACTAGACACCAATGACTGGTAGGAAATTCCCTCACAGTGGTGAATCTGAGGCTAAGCAGCAGGAAAAATCCCAACTTTTGTCCCTCTGTACTTTGTCCTTGTCTCCTCTGCTTCCAGAGAGGCCTTAAAAAGGATGGGCATGTCCCAGATTTGAAGTGAAAGGAAACAAGAAACTGTCAGAGACATTTTTTAAGAAGAGCTGACGCTCAAGTAATGAAAACAACACTCACCCAGCTGAGGGGCAGCAAAAGAACAGTATTTATTCTTGAGTGCTAGCATGTGATCTTGAGTTCTCTGTGCCCAGCTTTCTGATTTCTCTGTGCTTCAGTTTCCTAATTTGCAAGTGCAGACTGCAGCAGCTGAATGCACAGGCAGCCTGCAAGCTTCAGGTAAAATTTTTGTCTGATAGGTATTATGCATCTTTGATAATTGTGTGTCATTAATACATGGGAATATGGTGTATCAGAAACAGACTTTGCTTGGATCTAGATATCCTCTGATTGAGTTCCAAGTTTTGAGACCAGGCCACCAGATGACCTTATCTATCACTAATGTGGACTATTTTGTGGGACTTGTTAATAGAGTTGTATGCACATTATAACCTAGAAATTCTGGGTTATCACTGATGCTTGCAGCTGCCATGGCAACTGAGTTGGTAGGCATCTTTCAAAGAGCTTTTTTTTTTTTTTCAAGACCTCCTTGAAAGCGTGAGGTATTTATCATCCAGCATGCACAAGCAGGATTAGCTATGAAAACAGTGTGCCTACAAAATGATAGACATTGTTTCCCCTTAGTTTCTCTATAGCTCATATTTTCTAGTTCTATGTTCATGCTACTGCATTTAACAAGATTTTCATTAAAGCCATTATTTTTGAGGCATATAACTAAGCTAGATTTTCAGGATTTTCCAATATTTGGGTTTTAGCTTTGCAATTCTCCTTGATGTTACTGGGAGTTGCCCAGAGCAATTTTCCTTGAAGACTTCTGAAAATTTAAACCTCACAGTCTTTGTCTAGGAACAGTGGAAAAACATGTAAGCTAAATCAGTGGAAAAATAAAAGTTCACCATTTTCAAATGAGCTTAGAACTACTGAGGATCCATTCACAGCAAGTCATTATTTTGGTTCTGTATGGCTCTAATATTTTACTTTGAGGAGCTGTGTTCCCTCCTAATGTCTCTAGATTAACCACTGTTTTCTGGATCCTTGATAGGTGGCATCTCTGTAGATGTGCTCACCAAAGGGACTATTTAAGTAAACCACAATAAGGGCTGTACGGACTCCACAATATATGGTCTCCATCTAGCAGTCCCAAACCCTTAAAAAATGTGAAAGCTTTAAGACAGACAGTACCAAAGAGATGCAAATTCTTGTTGCCCTTCATTGATGGAGAACAGAGGCACTGACAGGTTAAGCCATATTAACTGACAGTTACTGAGTAAGCCAATCTCCAACTCTGCCACTGGCCTGAGATTCCCCTTGAACCCATTTCTTGGGATTAATGACAGGATTATCTTCCTTTCCTTCTTAAATATGCATTTAAAGGACTGGATAGAGATGCATGGAGTGGTCCAGTCGACAATCTGATCCAAATTTTTAGAAGACTAGATTACATCTGCGTACTTTAGGAAGAGTTCGAAAGCCTGCCATTTGTTATCCTTTATTTGTGTTGTACTGCATTTTCAAGATCAGGACTCCATTCTGCTAAGTGTTCACTTGCAAATCAATTGCAGACGCCTTTGTGGGAAAAGATGACACGCATTCTCTAGAAAGGCATGATTCATGGCACAGCAGAGATGGAAAGTCTTGCTTTCTGCACAGTTCTGAAACTTCCACCAGTATTAAATCCTTAGTGGTAGCTCAATTCCAGGAAGCATGCTTTTTAAAACTGAGTCTGGGTATCTTCAGGGACTGAGGGCTGTCCTTAAAGAAGTTTTATATTTTTTGTGAAAATAGCCTTTCCTCAAGAACGGAGTTGGGTTACTGAGTTGTGGAGTCCAAAGCATTCAGATCACATAGTAAACTGTTAACACCCTTTCTACCCTGTCTAAACCTCTTTCTTCACTCCTGCATCCCTTTGCTCCCCTTGCACCTCACCTGCTTGACCTCTAAGAGCTGGTGGGATGACAGTCAAGCTGATCTGGCTATAGGTCATCCTTTACAATGAATTCAAACAGATTGGTGAAGAATTAAGTTGTTTAAAGCCTTGTTTATGTGTGAAACAATAAAGTTATGCTCCGGACTGCCTGTACAGGATTATTAGGATAGTACTGGCCACCTCTCTGGCGTAGGATTAGTGCTTAACACACACTGCTACAGAAGGCATTAACTTGTGACTGAGGTGATTTGCATTGAAATTTTTGAGTCAGATTCTCCGCAAGTCTGATCTGGTGTTGCCTCTTGAAGTCAATGGTGCACACAGTCTGTGACAGCTGAGGACCTATCCCTTTATTTGTAGGTTAGAGCTTTGCAAAGCAACTTGGTTTTCCGTCATGTTAAAATCCATAACACTACATGAATTACACGGAGGAAGAGTTCCTAAATATTTTTCTAATTGAGCAAAACTACAAAAGCCCTTCCAAGGGAGCAGAATGTGATAGAATCATAGAATCGTTATGGTTGGAACAGACCTTAAAGATCATCAAGTCCAACCTTCTACCCAACGCCACCATGCCCACTAAACCCACTAAACCATGTCTACCTTCCACAAAGTAATCTTCTTCTGCTTCTCAGAAAAGGGGTGAAAAGACAAAACAGAACCATGAAAAGTGAATACCTTCATTTGGACAAAATTAAAATTGACAAACACTGGGCAAAAGGCACAATCTTAGTGTCATCCGTCCTCCCTCCTTAGCTTTGTTGTAGTTGGGTTGGATCCAGGTCTGATTTCCTGTGAAAACACTGCCTGGGAAAGAGATTGGGAGATTTCAGTGATTATCTGACTGTGGGGTCTGCCCAACAGTGAGAGTGGCAGCCCATCAGCCAGGCAGCATTTGCTGATGGATCCAGCACTACGACTGTATGTGCCAAGGTTGGCTGCTTGCGGCCCTTGGCAAAGTTAGGTGAAAAATGTGACATAGTCTGCTGTGAAGGTACTGTACTAAGAAATAATATAAAAATTATGAGAGGAACTGGGGCCAATGTAATAGGATGATGTACTTGAAAGCAAACTCATTTGCATTTGGTGCTTATGGGATGACTTTTTTCAAGGAGGAATTGCTGAGGATGTTGCCTTTGTCTTATACGTGGATGCCCTTGTTTATGTCTCCTACATTAAAATTTTTAACTTTCTTATCAATTTGTTATAAGTCTGTAAGCTTAGGATAGTTTAAAAGCACTGTACCTTCCACATTGAGCCTCAGTACATATCGTCAAGGAACAAAATACAGTCACAGAGGGTAGCTCAGCATTTGTGCTTCACTGAATTCTGAAATATCCCTCTGTTACCTGCTTCTCTTCCTCATGCCTTATAGATTGACAAGACATAGCCTAAGATGCTTGCAACTCAATAATCTCTCAGTGATTTTCTTCCTAAAGGAGGCAAGTGATTTGATAGAACCTTTTCTAGAGCAGCATCCAGAATGGGCTCAGAAACAGTGAGAAAGAGAGAGGCAGAACTTGTCTATGAGTTTGGTTCCCTCTTCTGAAGTAGAATGTGGGAACTATCTGGCCTACGAACAGTCAGTGCTGCTTCACAGGGACAAGTGTGGAGCTACAGAGCAGCAAAGATGAGGTTTTCCCCCACCAGAAGACTTTATATACTATGTGCTTTTGTTACAAGACTAATGCTACTTTCAGTATTAAAAGTCAAATAAGACTTGGCTGGCGTTGGTGAAGGTATCAGAAGTCCCAGCAGATTTATTTTAAAACTCATTTAATGGAGTCATTTGATCAGTCCCATCCTACCTTTTACACCACATCATGTGATGTCACAGCTGCCAGCTGTTACTAAAGCAGAGTAAGGACTGACTAAAACTGGGACTGCTTCTTACAAGAGACAAAGAAATATATTAAAGAGTTTTGAGGAGAAGCTTGCCCCAGTGAGGCTGTAAACCTTCAAAGTGGAAATTTGTATTTGTGTGGACCTATTCCAAAGTGAAGACCTGCTCTGAAAATGTGATCTGATGAAGGATCTGATCACATGGAGTTCCTTATGGACCAGAACCCAGAATCCAAATTTACTAATCCACCTAATTCTAGGCATGTACATAAGGCTTAAAATTCCTTTAAAATCGGTGGAAAGAAAAAGTATGTCCAAAAGGTTATTCAGGTTATAGATGAAGTAAATTACTCCCTGGAAATGCCACTATCTTCAGATTTATGAGCTATTTTACATGGCTGCAGTGAAAGAATGTCCTACCCTCACTTTTGCTGGGAAGAAATTCACCTCCCAGATTGAGGAAGGGAAGGGACCTACACTGGAGCCATTCGTGAAGAACTGCAGCCTGTGGGAAGGACCCGTGCTGGAGAAGTCCGTGGAGGACTGTCTGCCGTGGGAGGGACCCCAGGCTGGAGCAGGGGCAGCGGGCGAGGAGTCCTCCCCCTGAGAAGGAGGAGCAGCAGAGACAGCAGGTGATGAACTGACCCCAATCCCCATTCCCCATCCCCCTGTGCCACTCGGGGGGAGGAGGCAGAGAAAATCAGGAGTGAAGTTGAGCTCAGGAAGAAGGGAGGTTTGGGGAGAAGGTGTTTTAAGATTTAGTTTTATTTCTCATTACCCTACTCTTATTTGATTGGCAATAAATTAAATTAATTTCCCCAAGTCAAGTCTGTTTTGCTCTTGACGGTGATTGGTGAATGATCTCCCTGTCCTTATCTTAAGCCACGAACCTTTCATTGTATTTTCTCTCCCCTGTGCAGCTGAGGAGGGAGTGACAGAATGGCTTTGGTGGGCACCTGGCCTCCAGCCAGAGTCAACCCACCACACTAGTGCCGGGACAACACACAGTCTTGGGGAAGTTTTATGCAAAGCAAACATCAATAGAGGGCAAATTACAGTGAGTGTTACTTGAGGCACAATTTCTGCCTCTGAGGTGGTCTTATGTTGTATTATTGTCTTTGTTGCTTCATACAGAGGTTTCCAGATACTTTATTAAGGGGATAGATAATGTACTTCTAGCGTAGATGAAGCAACATGGAAAGAAAGGCTGCCTTGGCTACAGTTACAGCAGAAATCTGTCTTGAAGTAGGAAGCAGAGGTAAGATTCTCTAATCCTTGTCATTTGTTCAATCTGTCTGAGGGAAGATGCTGGCTTATGTTTTGTCTTTGAGATCTCATTTCTGTTAGAGCAGATTAATTATCCTGACATGTTAAGGTCTGTAGACTTTTCAAATGTTTTGTATGAATGATGCAGCAAACGCAAATCTCCCAAACTTGCAAATGATGCACATTGACACTACTGGCAATTAAAAGTAAATGCTTCTGCTTTATGCCTGACATATCAGAAGCTCACTGTGCTTTTGTTTTTTTTTTTTCCCCTGCATTGAAATTCTTTTGTTAGTTTTTTTTTAAAAGTGATGTGTAGGTATTTTGAGAATGGAACATTTGAAGTACTTTGAAAGGGTTGCCTGTAACCTGGAGTATCATTTTTTAAAAACCTAAAGCACCGACAATAACATATAACTTTGTTTTGTGTGGTTTCTTTTTCTGCTACGTCCCATTACTCTTCTCTGAGGTGAGTAACATTGGTCCTGAATTGACTAGCAGCATGACAGAAATGAAGGAAACAAGATAGCTTCTCCGCTGTGGTTGCAGCACAGCAGTGCTTGGCACAGAGCATGAAATGAGTAAGGGATGAGTATCTGGCTGGCTTTCCCCTCTCCCTTGCCCAGTCCAAAGCCCAGAGCTGGTCTGGCTCAATGCAGAGCTGGAGGCTGCTTTAATTTCTGTTGATTGACGCTGACCCTTGGGACTGCCAAGCAGACAGGGGGCTGCAGGCGTACTCCATTCCCAGGCTTAATGTGCATATTTCACTTACAGCAGTCTGCTCTGGCAGAGGTATAAGTTTGCCATTTTACTGACGTTGTAAAACCCATCAACTCTGCAGGACAGGAGACCTCCTCGGCCAATGGGTAAGCAATCCATGTAGCTACTCCAGGTAAAAATTCTCTACTTTCCACTGTAAATTGATTTGCACCTGACTTTTCATATTTTTGTGAGTTCGAAACCAACTCAGCACTGCCAAACCAGAAATGGCCAGGTCAGCATGATGATGGCTTGGAATAGAGATCGCATGGGAGAGGTTATCTGCCTTCCCAAGTGCTAGAGTCCCAGGGTTGTTGTGCCTGTGGAAGAGCTGCCCAGAGAAGCTCTAGGCTAGCAATAGATTTCCTTCCTGCCATCATTGGTTTGGGAGCAGTCCCTGGACGTTTCCAGTTTCAGAGCTGGGCTCTGGCAGGAATGGGAGATCCCATATGAAAGGAGATCGCCCTTGAGATACATTAAAGCAAAAGATGCAGTGCGTGGGCTATCAGTGTCCTAACAAGGTGGCAATCAGGTGAGGTCTGGAGCGGAGGGAGGCAGGAGGATGGCCCTCACCAATTCCCCTGCCTCTGATTTATGATACCTTTGACAGCTACATGCAAGGAGCATCAGTTAGTGAATTATTCCAGACAGCTGGACTGGTGGAGGGAGTCTCTCTGCTGCCACAGGGCAGGATTTACAGCTTGTGCCATTCAGTGCTAACAGTCTCAGGTAAATCCAGGACTGGAGCCGTAAGACTCTCTGCTAAAGAACCAGCTCCCCAGACCCTGGATCAGCACATGCCACCCAGCCCCTGGAAGCCCGAGCAGCCCCTCAGGGATACCCCATGCCCCAGCTCACACCCTTGCAGGTTTGTGCTTTTCCCCACTCCTGCAGCATAGCAGATTACAACAGACGGTTTCCCTCCATCTGTCTCAGGCACATGTGAATCATGGAGCCAAACGTGCGCTACCAGACAGAGGAAAAAGATATTAAATCACATCCTTCTTATAATGTGTCATGGTTATATCTAGAATGATACGCTGCAGAGCGCTTGAGCCCACACTCCTTTTTTTAAGTATGTTAAACTGCGCCACGTCATGCAGTTTATTGCACACTCAGCGAGTCTACCCAGAAGTGATTTTCTAGTGCTAGCAACAATTTTTTACCTGCTAGTCAGGCATAGGGCTTTACTATGCCCAATGAATCAATGTTGTTCCCACTGAGAAGCAGGCAGGAAGCCTCCGCCGCCGTTGGAGCATTCCCAGCCAGCTCATGCCATTAGCTCTAAAGACTTTCTGACTACATTTGCATAAAGTGATTTCTTCCCTCTTATTTCTCCTTGGGTTATTTTTGTGTTTCACTCCTAGATACTCATGACATCCTATAAATACCAGACAACATGTTTTCCATGTCCTGGGAGCAACTCAGGAAGCTTGAGGACAGCAAGCTTCCACTTTTCTGGTTGTCCTCAGTGGATTTACCTGGCCAGTGTTATGAAAGTGAATGAGAAACTTCAGTGTAAATATAAGATTTTGGATGCACACATGCTTTGCATTCAATGGGAGAAAACAGCTGTCAATATCTATAGAGCTGTGAAAAAGTACTAATCTTCAGAGCTCTCATAATCTTCAGAAGCAAAGCTGGAAGAGGGGGGCACATGTCAGAACCAAGAGGAGTTATATAGAAATGAGAAAGCAAATTTGAGGCAGAGAGGGCTGATGTTTGCTGCTTGTGGTTCCCATTATGCGTGCAGGGAGTTAAGGCAGAAAGAACTATCATTTCTCCCCACATTTGTCCTACAGCAATCTGTGTCCTGGATTGTGGTGTCTGCCTGCTAGTGGAAAAAACAATAGAGCTGCAATTTCATTGTAAAGGGTACCAAGGAAAAGACACAGCACAAAGTAACAAAGTTAAACGGCTGTCAAGTATGTGATAAATCATGAAATGACACCAGCCAACAGACAGCTATGTCTGGCCTAAAGGACCCATAGCTCGGATAAGGAAAGAAGGCAGGTACTGATATGCTAAATTGCCATCTCATCATCAGCATGATGGCAAAGCAGAGAGTTTCTGCTTCTGCTTCTTCAGAGGGGCTGCCTTGCATGATGCATTCATGAGATGATGTGATCTGACAAGTTAGTGAGTACTTCACCCCTCCTCTATCGGTGGAGACTTTTCTTCCTGCTTCTCAGCAGAGACAGCATTGATTTGCTGAGCTCAGAATAACCCTGTGGGTGAGAGCTGTTGTGCTCTCATACACAGCATCTATCTGAGACGTGTCTGTCCCAGACATCATTTTGGGAAAGAAAACCCTTCTTACTCAGACTGGAATCCAGTATGGTCAGAGAAGTCCTGGGCTGGAAAAGGAGAGGAAGAGGAACAAAGCAGTTCATAATGTGAAGATTCGTAGAGATAAACCATCAGCACACAAAATCTGTCATGGTATGTGAAGCTAACCCATAGAGTTGCTGGGCATAGCATTACACCTTTCAGGACCAACATCAGGCAACCCTGACTAGGATGTATCATGGGCAGCTGCCTGGGTCATAGCTAGCTAGAGGTGGTGAACTGGCACATTGAATGAATAATACACAATTCCCTTTGCACCCCGAATGGATCTTCTATAGCAGGAGGCTAGGTGGGGCACAATTAGAGGAGAGACCCTCTTCTCAGCTGCCCAGACACCTTGGAGAAGTGTGTCTCAAAAAATCATTTGGGTTAACTGGGTAACTCTTCTGCAGTTCAAGCTCCATATGTTACCAAGGGTTTGATGATAACGGACTAAAATTGGAACTGAATGAAAATAATTTGGGTGGTGGAATACCACTGAAAGGGTTTGTCCCAAGACACTGAGGTTTGTTCAGAAAGGAAAGTCTGCAATTTCTCCTTTTGCAGCACATCACCCTACGGAGCACTGTAGATTCGTTCCTCTTTTAATTTGCACTGATCTATGTCAAATCCTGAGGAGCACATTACTAGAACATAGTACGAACAACTGTTTGATAAAATATAATCTCCAACTCTAATAGATAATTCTAGCTATGCATCAAGTATCATCTGGCAGACATGACAGGTGAAACTATCGTATGGTAAGAATCCATCTAGATAAAGCACTATGGTCCAAGTTCTGCACTGGCCTGTGGAAAAACATCTTCCTGTCCTGAGGACAGACAGCACAGCCCTATATGAAAAAGAGTGTGGACCATAATATGCAGTTTGATTTCACAACTGCGAAATTGTGAACAACAAGTAAACAGCATTCTAGTCAATCCTTGTTTGACCTCTAAGGATTTCTTAAAATGCTTTTTGTTCTGCAGAGCATTAGCATGGATGTTGTGTGGAAAGAAGCAGGTGGAATGTGAATGTATGTAACCAAGCATATGTCCATGGCGCTCATAGGTTGGGGGTTTGACAGCAATGGGGTCTATTCATATGGGACAAGTAAAATATGTTTTCTTTGCTCTGTTCAGGAGCCAATGAGCAGTGAGTGGGTGAGAGACACAGGGAGCACATCTGTCTCTAATCCTCTGTGTGCTGGGTGGCTGAGGGAGTATGCTGAGGGGGATGATGTTGCTTCCTGGCCCAGCACATATGTGTTGTGCTGCACTTCTGAGGCAAAGTGCCCCTGGCACATCTCCTGCCATGGGTTGTCCATTTTTTCTAGGGTACATCTGACCAAAGTACATGGTGCAGGCACCTACATAATCAAAACAATTGCAACAATACAGACTCAAATGCAGAAGTATGCAAGGAGCCAACAACCTGATACACTTTTTCTTGGCTTGTTGCTAAACTTGTCTTACCATTGCGCCCTAACAGACGCTACTGAGCCCCTACCCCACACTCCAAAACCCACAACACTCTTTGATGCCTAAATGAAAAAATTCTTTTTAGAAGAGGTATGGACTTCAGCAGCACTGATGGGCTACTGATAGCTATGTCAGTGTGGAAACTGTCCTATATGGCTCTGTAATTCATCGGGGCAGCTGGGGTGAGGGGTTGGGGAGTGCTCCAGAGACCCATCACTTACAGCAATCTGAATACTAAAGACAGCAAAACACCACCTGGAAAGAAGAATGTAGGCAAAGAGAAGGAGCAATACACCTGAATAAGCAAGGCAAAAATGCAGCACAGGAAAACTCCCAAATGTCTGAATGTACAGAGAAAGGAAGATGAATTTTGCTCAGGCAAATACAAGCTTTTCAGCTAGAGTAATTCACACTGAAGGAAAAAGATCAAAGAAAACCAGTGAAATTAGTCAGCTGAATTTTAATATGCTACCAAGACTAAGAGAAGTCTTAGACATGACAGTAGAAACATTTTCTGGAGATCAAAGTTTAGCTAGAGATAAAAGACAGAAAAACAAACTAACGTTTTGTAATTTCCTCCCCACCCCGATAACATTTGCCATGCATTATTTATGAAGAGACCAGTAGGCCTTTTTTGGGGAGAGAACATCTTTGACAGGGCTCCTTAAATTTCAGAAAGCATTTCAGTTGCAGTGGTGCCTGGCAAGTTTGCTGTCAACTTCAACAGCTTCAGAATTGGGTACATGGTAAATTTAACAATGAAACTAAACCAGACACTTTTAGTTCCTTATGGTGTGTCCCAAATAGCTTATAAAACACAAATGCTTCCTCAGTCATTAGGGATGAACAGGTCCCCTGGCATCCTAAATAGAATGCAAAGTGTGGATCAAAATGGGTAATAAATTGAATTAATGTGGCAAAGACATAGGCTGATGTCAAACTGATGTTAAGGGACTGACTTATATTGAACTTCCCCTTGGAGACAACAAAATAGAGAAATAGTTCTTCATTTCTAGCACAGCCAGCAAGCAGTCTGTTGCCATGCTACTGTATCTAGGTGGCACCGAACCAGGCCATGTAAAGGAAAATCCTGGTTCTCTCAGGGTCAGTCCTTGGCTGGGATGCTAGCAGAAGGCTCGTGTACATCAGCTGAGTGAGTTGCCTTCCTCCACCTGCAACTTGGACCAGAGGAAGATGAGGACGTGCCACACAGCGGTATCTCTCCCTCACCATGGCATACTCTTGTGATGACTACTTCACTCTCCGCATTTGCAGTGTGGGAAAGAGCGTGATGCTGAGCCATGTGCTAGATGCCTTTCACATCCCTCTGTGTCTGAAGTCTCATTTTCTGCAGAACTGAACCCATTTAGCATATAAATTTGCCTCTGGGGAAACAAAATGGGAGGGCGGGATTTACCAGATGGAACTTCACAACAGCAAATTTAAAGAATGCTGGGAAATCTTTTGAAAGGAAAGGTGGAAGGTAGTAAACAGCTGAAAATGGAGAAAAACATCATGGAAACAAACTGCAGAGGCAGAAGACAAAAATAAAAAAAATGGCAGGATAAGTGAAGGTTAAGAAAACGTTCCTGTTGAGTTAGACGAAAGGAATTGAAGTGGTCCATAGACTCTCCTTCATCTAGCACTCTCCCTTATTCTCTGTAATTCCCTAAATGAGGCACAATGTTGTAGAAGTCCCAGTGCTGGAGAGATGCAAGGCCGGGGGCCCATCTCCTGGCACAATGAGAACCAGACAAGTGTCCACAGCGAACTTCCAAATCTAGAAAGTCCAAAATCTGCACTATCCATTTTTGACCCAGTTAAACATGCATTTTTATGGCTGTAGCAGTTACTCTTCACACTGAAGCATTTGTACAAAATGCTGCAGATACTGAGTAACTCACAGGTTGGGCTGTGCTTCCAGAGACCTGCATACTTTCCAGCCCTCAGTGTTTTGGGGGTAGCAGCATGGCTAGATGCAGTACTGCAATACACTGCAACACGAGCACTTGACTAAAAACAACAACGGTGCCTTTCTATGGGCTTTGTGAACAGTGATTGGAAACATCCTTTACCATAAGTCCCTTTCCAGCATTTTGCAGGTGAGCTTGGGCTCAGCCTGAGCGATGTCAATGCAAAACCTCCCGTGGAGTTTCTCCAAAGTTAACGGTGTAGTGCATATTGCCCAACACGGAGAGAAGGAACACCACAGAAAGGTAATCCGTGACAGAAAAATTAAGCTTGGCTTGCTTCTTTATGATACAAAACACAGTCCTCCCCCTGCTATGGGCTGGTCAGTATTTCCAGTCAGGGAGAGATGTACTCTCTGGGAGGCATGAGAAGGGCCACGAGCCCGGCACGGCGAAAGCAGTAACAGAGCTGCTGCCTTTGCCCTGCCTGACGAGAGTAAACCAGAGGACGAGCCCAAATTCAGTCACTCTAGGTTCTTTTGCAGGAGCTAGAAACTACTGACCCCATAAAACACCATCAACTGCCTATGACAGCTGCTGCTGCCTCTTCTCACCTTCTTTGTAACATAACGCCCTGGAGTGACAAGCTGACTAGACAGAAGATCCAGAAAGGAGCTCTTTCTGAGCATTCAGAAAAGTCTGTCACCTCACCATTATTGTGTCAATAAAATGTAGCAGAAAAAAAAAGAACAAAAAAGCCCCCAGAGCCTCTGAAGCTACTTTATTAAGCAGCCGGAGGAGCTGCTACCCCTGAGAGCGTGTCCTGCTGCCCCAGAGGGTGCCGGGGCGAGGAGCGAGGGTGGGTGTGCGGCTGCCGTACAGCATGGCTCCCCTCTGCAGCCATGGGGAAACGCCGGCTGTTTTACAGGCCTGTTTTACACAATCTTTCCCAAATCCAGTGAGTGAGGGGGTGGCGAGGCCCAAGGCCAGCACGAGGGTCCTGCCGTCAGGGACAGGGATGGCCCCCAGGGTGAGGCTGATGAGGACTCTTGAGGATCTTACCACACCACTGCTTTCCCGCCTCCAGGCCCTGGCCTGCGGCACTGCCATCTTGGAACCAGCCCCAGCAGCCGCACAAATGTTTTCTGTTGCGCTTACAGGCATAGTCTCAGACAAAGCTTTAGGTGTCATCCTAGACAAAAGGCTTAGGATACTTTCAGCAAGCCCTGCTGGCTCGGAGAACTTGGACAGGAGCAGTGCTGCCCAGCTGGCTGGCCACATGGAGGCAGAGACAAGCTGTTAAGATGGAGGCTCTGACCTCTTCCTGCAGGGCTGGGGTGAGCAGAAGGGATGGCCAAGTGGCAGAATGCTTACAAGCACACAACATCTAATAAATAAGTTATCTAACCTACAGGAAAGATACTGTAGCTATGGCAGCATTAAAAACCCCTTTTACATTTACCTGGCCACCTTTTAAAAATGTGTTGAAAGTAATACCGATGAAGGTCACAATATCGTTAAGAGGGGACAAGCCTACATTTCAATTGGGAAAGACCACTTGGGGAAACCCTGGAGAAGAAAGTCATCCTGTTCTTGCCAACCTGCAGTAACCGAGTACGGTGTACATCCAGCCAGGAAGACTGCAAAAAAGACCTTCACCCCACAGTGCGCTGAGGACAGCTGACGCGGATTGATTTAAGTAATATGCTATTAAAAGCCCTTCAAAATAATTGCAAGCTATTATGTGGCTTCAGACTTAAGCACTTTTAAAACGCATATTGTTTAATTGACACAGCATTATAGCTCCTTTATAGCCGTTACTGTCGCTCATGTTGTGGCAATCTGAATACATAGTTGTCATTATGCTCGTGCCTATACAGACACACATACAAGAAAAGGAACGGAGAGGCTACCATTCATGGCAGAGAAATGGCATCTCAGCCTTAATGATTCCAGTACAATTTGTGGTGCTGCAACGCATGTCACCTTAATCCATAGCTGAGTGACTACAGGGATGCATATTCCTAGCATGATATTAATCACAATTTTTACCAGTTCCAGAAATGCACTGGTCCTATACCACTGCATATATCAAGGCAATGGCTGCAGCCTGCTACTATGCTTGCCACCCATTTTCTCTAATCTTTCTAGCTGGGTCCCTGTATCAACTGTGAAAGTAGAGGACATCAGAGGACATACTACTACTACTACATTATGACCCACTGAAGAGAGGAAGGCATAGCTATATTTAAATCAATGTTCCATAGAGAGTGTTCTGCGTTGGCAAATAAGTCCTTATACATTTTCCTGTCATAAGATTGCCATATATTAATGTAGTAATGGTGATAAATTTCAGTAATTTTTTTTCTTCCTTTGCTGATCCTATGTTCCTAATTCCTTTTTAACTTGGCTCTCCTTAGTGTGCAAATTATAATTTGCAAGCTTAAAATACAAATTCTGTTTGTGAAGATAAGATTTTGTAAATATTATATCTCCCCTGGAAGAGGAGGAAATTATTTTATGTTCTCTTAAACAAATTATCTAGATAATATCAAGTCTGCTCCAGGTTACAATTTTTGAGATGTAAATACGTTTTAATATGCCATCCTTATACTAAGTATATTATAAACATTTGTGCTACTTTAGGGATTTTAGAAGTTGGTATATTTCAACAACACTCACAGTAAAAGACATACTGCAGCTAGAAAAGCAATATCAGATTGTAAAAAGGGAAAAGTTAAAAAAAAATTTAAACATCTTAAAAACAGATATTCAGGTTGCATCTATCCTGAAGGACACATGCTCTGAGGGTGATCCCATCCTGTCCCCAAACTGCCCAGCTGAGAAAATGAGCTGCAACTCACCCTGCCCACTCAGTGGGTTTTCCTCCAGTGGAAACGAAACAGGGCATAGCATGGAAAAGGGAATGGTGTCCGCACCTCATACCCACATCTCAGCCTGGCTTGCTGTTAGGATGTGGCAAAGACATGCACACAGTCAGAGCAGACTGGGTGTTGGGAAGTGGTCTCAGGTTGAACTGTTCTGAATGTTAAACTTGCACCTTCCATGCTAGGCAGCTCGATGGTGTGCACTAGGAATACCGAGCACTGAAATACTGAATGTGTTTCAGCTGTCTATCAGAGAATGGGAGCAGGAACAGAGGGAGGGAATGCCCCTGAAGGAGAGGAAAATGGGTGGAAGTATTTCTCCAGTGTAGTAATGACAAGGCGGGATAAGATGAGGAGCTAAAGGAGCAAAAAACCTCCAGTTAAGAGGATTAGGCAATTTCTAGAAGATAGTAGGAACTCCTCATTTTCAAACATTGAATCATTAAACCCAGAAACGAAGGAGAAGAAAAGGTGGGGGTTATGGTTTCAGACTCACCAGGCTGCCGCTGAGCTCCACAGGAGCTGGGAACCAAGAACAACTGCTTCTCATGTGGACAAGGGCCCACCACAGCAAGGCATGGAGGATCCTGGCTGCGCTGACCGGGGACCGCAGCAGCCAGGGAAAGCTAGCAGCATCTCCTACAAGAGCATTATCCTGCCATGATGAGAAGCAGTGACTCTGCTGAGTTCCCAGCTCAGCTGGAGCAAGAAAGCCGGGGCTGTCTGACTCTCACAGTGCTGCGACACCGCCAGTCAGCTGGTTGGCAACGTCTTGCTTTGCTAAGAGCAAGAGGTTTTTGGATTACAGCCCCCAGTGAGTTTCAAGCAAGATATTGTCCTCCTGAGCACCAGCATCTTGCAGTTGCTGCTGAGCCCTAATTCAGGAGGAACTTCCATCTAGGAAGTCCTTGCTTTTGCTGGGAAAGATACCGCTGGGATCCAAGCGGCCTTGCAAATGTTAGAGTATGCTGAATGAGCCGGCTTTTTGAACTGTGTGTGTTATTGCCATGGAGGAGACCACTGCATTAGCCAGTGCAGTTGTCAGTGGCCATGCGTCTGACCCTTCTCTAGACCTGGCTGCAAAGTGATGCTGGAGCAAGTGCAAAGAAATACAGAGTTGGGGGAGCAGGTGGCAGGACCACTGCAGAGCCAGCAGCAGGATCAGCGTGGGCTGCAGTGCAGTCACAGCCTGAAGGTATGTAGGTGGGAGTCCTTCCTCAGACGGGGAGATGTCCCCATTTTTAAAGCTAAGGTAAGGATGTGGTTAAGCACTGTCTAAAGATTTTGCTAGAGCACTAGTGCCCAACTGCCGTTGGAGAATGAAGAGGAAAATTGAAAAAGTGAATATTTCTGGAGAAGAGACACGGCAGTTAAGTAGCTTGATCAAAAACACTGAGATAGGTCATGACCTACATTAAAAGGGCACTGATTTCACAGGCTATTAGATTATTTCCATTCTGTGCAACAGGGAAGTTTCATGCTTTGGAGTGGCAGTCCACAGTGCCTGCAGAAGCATCTGCTAGATTTTTTTCTTCTAATCGCAAAAATAATTCCTTCTGCACATGGTTGCCTAGCACTGCCTTGAGTGGAAGTGCCCATCTTTAAGAAACTTTTGTTGGAAACTCACTATATGTTTGCAGTAAGCGGTGGTTGTTAAATAATAAAAGTAATTAGTGCATGTTATGAACTAATCATCTGTAAAAGGACCTTGAATGCCAACTTTAATGCAGACTGAATTTTTATGGTTATGTTATATAAACCTTGAAAACAGAAGATTATATACTGGAAAGCCTGACAAGCCCTGAACTACAGCGCTATGACCAGCTAATTGAATCTATATTCCCCTGCATTCAGGGAATCAATAACTATTAGAAGCAAAGGGCACTGCCTTAAAAGCCCAGTGAGTGTTTCATGCAAGGGGGAGTTCTTGAGGTGGAAATGCAGTTGGGAAACATTGTAGGAACATGTGCCAGGCATCTGCAAGAGAATCATGTCCGAAACACTAAGTACGCTAAGGACACACACAGAGCCAACCCCTGAGTAAACACCGTCATTTATATTTTTTTCCTAATTTTGGATGATACACAGTCTGATGTGCCAGCCTCAAAAATTGCTGGGTCCAGAGATCTTAAACTGAGCCAAGCAATATTGTTGGACACCAGTATCTTAACTGGGGTGTGAACATAGCAGGGAGCAACTGGGTGAGGAGAACTTATTTATAGAAGCAGCAGGCTGTTATGCACTGGTGTAACAAGACTGACTAGTGACTTGTTACTTACTCATGCATGAAAACGACACCTTATGGTACACAGGCTGATGCTCAGTAATAACCCCAGGGGCAACCAGCTGGTGAGGAAACAACGCAAGGACCTTCTCGCAGGAGCAAAATCCACTGTGACATGGTGGCTTCTCCCATCTCTGAGCTGGGATCCAGGTGCCCTGCAGGTAGGCTGACCGTGGAGACACGGACCGAGGTGTGCCATCTGAGAAGCTGGTGCCAGACCTGTGCCAAACACAGTTACTTGCTCTTCTGAGAGGAAGCTATGTTAATTCTTAGCCAAAAGCCTACTGAGGTTATTTTCACATTGCTTTGTCGTTTTTTTCATAGCTAAATGCTGTCCCATATTGCTCCTAGTGCTGGGGTGAGATCAGGACACTGAGATTCTCTGTGCATGTGAGTGTGAATTTTTCATGCTGGCAGAGGAAGAGGGAGGGAGAGAGGGAGAAGTAGGAATAAGACACTATAACCATCAATTAAATACCATACGTGCTCCAGGAATCCCAGGGAAAAGGATTTGTGCCTCCTCCTCATTTTACTGTTTGCAGCTACCTTCTGTAAAACACTAAATCTTGCTCACGTTTACATAGTGGATCCAGTAAAGTACTTCAGCACAGACCTAACTGCAAGCATATGAAAGTTTCCATTACAGCTATTCACATTCACATATAAGGATGTTCTCAAAAGATTTAGTGGATGGCAATCTTGCAGAGGAAGGAGCTTTAAAAGCTCTTACAGGTCAGACTCCCTTCAGGATTACCTGATGTGTGCCACTGGGCCATTTTTGAGGGTTTAGTGCTTTGTGACTGCGTTCATTGCTTGTGACAGTTCGTCTGAGCCGCCCTACTGAATTGTTTTCTGCCTCTGGGTTGCTTGTAATCGCTTTGCTTTGATTGTTCATTATTTGTTTGATGTCTATGGCAAGCAAAGTCACTTTTTTTTTTTTTTTAATGCTCTTTGCCAGGTGGCTGAGTTGTGTAAAAAATGAAAAATACAAACCCAGCATGTTTCTGGTATTTTTAAAACACACTCACAAATTTTTAGATAACTCAGTCTTATCCCCTCCTCTGCCCTGTCAGACCAAAATAATCCAGACAAACAAACCCTCTCGTGATAAAATAAGTAACTTTAGGATGAGCAAACTTACCTACTAGCATGCAGTAGTCAAGAATATATAAGAATAAAACCCAAAGGGAATTCTTAACTGTTCAGACTTGGGGAATCATTTGCACAGCTAGCCACATGGACAAAGCAAGCAGCTGCCTCCAGGAGCAGACTTCGGGAACATCAAACCGACCGTGTTTTTTCTCTGCCTGTGGCACAGCCATGCAGATTCAGACTGGTGCGACTGCTGAGAGCGCACGAGAGGCCGGGATGCCCAAGGAGAGCAGCAGGACTGGGGAGGCCAAGGGCAGCGGGGCTGACCCCATCTCTCCCCTGGCAGTAGGAGACGGACCCTGCAGGGCTTCCTCTCATTTCTTGGGCTCAGCTCCATCCAATCTCTCCCTCCGGCCTCGCTCCCCGCTTTTCCTCCTACGGTAAAGTTGGCTTTCCTTCCTGGGAATCCCTGCCGCTAAAAGACAACATAATCTTTCTCTTTGGGAGTCATCCTCCCTCTGTCACAGGTTTTACACAGACCCTTTGAATTTCATAACCCATGTAGTCCTAGCAGGGCAGAGCGGGAAGATGACAAGGTTTATCCTCTCCCTCCAGGGTAATCAGCAGTAAAACAATAGACAGAAACAGCAACCCTGCATTGGACATTGTTTTCTCCCCAGTGTTTCTGGAGAAAGAGGAGAGCTAGAGGGGGAGGAGGGATAAGGACCTGGGGGGAAGGAGGGAGATAGAGGAAAGGAGAAATTTTGGCATGCTGTCTTGCCAAAACGTGTGGTACAGATGGGAAGACAGAGATGGAGCATTTCTACTGATAGTTCAAGAAATTAAACATGCAGGGAGTTGCAGCAATTTCCTTGTCTCACTGTATTGTAACGCTCCGTGGCAGCAGTTCTTAAAGAAACAGGCTGTCACTTCAGCAGTGCTTTGGGAGCCTGCACACGAATACAAAGAGTCACCCTAAAAATCTCCTGCAGCAATTCTTGCCTGGCACAATGAGTTGAGATATTTTATTTCAGCTCACATTTTGTTTGCTGGCCCATCTGCGAGCACACAGGAACTAAACCATGTTCCTTAACTTAGCAAGCTAAACTTGCCCATGGCACAGTTGCAAAACGGCAGATGTATGGAAGCAGATCTGTCTTCCTTTGTTCTCAGGTGCAGTGGAAGCCTGAAAACGAGAATAAATGTTGCATGTAATAGTGATACTGGCATGCAATCAGGGAGGAAAGAAAGGGATCCAGAGAAATGCCATCAAGAATTCTGCAGGTACTAGGTGTCAAATCCCCTTATTAGAAGCCCTGAAATGACTGAACAGTCCCTGCAGCACAATTCCTGTAAAGACCTGCCAAGAGTTTCCAGTCTAATTAGCCTTTAAGAGAGTCAGCAGGAGGCCTTGATATCCTCTCTGTTGTGAAGAGATCTGTGACTGCATACTCCTTTGTCTCTGTGGGAAAGTAGATGCTTTCACTCCCAGCCTCCTGGCTTCCATGGGGTCACAGCCCCTGATGACTTCTCCAGCTGATGGCAGGGCAGGGAGGGCTGGAACAGTGTTCTGGCTCTGGCCCATGTCACTGTCTCTCCATGTCCCCAAGGATACCCAAACGGATGCTTTAGAGGAGGTTAATGGGGCTAGGAGCCTCCTCTAAGAGCAACTGAGCAGAGAGATGTAGAAATCCCTTTAGTATTTCCCTCCCTGTCCCTCAAAAGGAAGATCTTGGGGAAATTTATTTCATTACCTTGTCCCGTTCCGTTTCTCTTCTCTTACTATGGGAGACCTGACTTAAGATTACTAACATATATGTTGGGTTCAGCTCCTAACGAACATATTCCCTATCCATCTGTCTGTCTGTGTTTTTCTGAGGGCAGCTGTCACCACCACATCTAAGAAGAAAAACAGCTTTTGAAAATAACTTCTTTTTCAGATTTTGTGAGTCCCCACACAAGCGTTTTCTTGCCTCTCACATTCTGATGTTTATCCTGCTGCAGTAAGCAAATGGGAGTTGAAGAAGTCATTATTGACTAATTTAAACTGGTAATTAGGCAAAATCTAATGGACTGCTCTTGGGTTTGGAAGCTAGTACTGCTAGTTGTAGGCTCTAATTCTGACATTTGCTTTTTCTGTGGCCAGGATGAATTCCTTCCCTTGTGTAAAATGGAGAATTACTGTTCTTTATGAAACTACACTCAGTTGAGGCTCATTAAGTAGGATTCACAAAACATTTTGGAAATGAAATGTAGGAAACATTATTTTGACATTTTATTGTGTGTCTGAATATCCTCCAACCCCCTACTCCTGTCACTTCAAAATCTCTGTCTTGAGTGAGAGAATTCCTGAGCTTAGCAGACTCACACTATAAATTCAGTAATAGCATTGGTTAAAAAGACACCTTGCTCAATGGAACTGATTAACATGCTAGTATTATGCAGTTACAGTTTTGACCAACTAGAGAGACTGCTGAGGTAGAAAAGGTGGCAATGGTCACCACCCCTGTCAAACATAATTTTCCATTTATTCTATAAGTTTTTGGAATCCAACACTATGGTGGGATATGGTATGTTTTGATATGCAATGTCAGTGGATATCTCTTTTTTTTCCTTGCATCATCATCAGCTGCAAGAGTGAGGTTAAACCAGCACTATTTTCTATTAAAAGAGACCCTTGACAAATATTGTTTTTAAGAATTTGCAAGCACAAACGAAACCTCTCTCAAATAAATGAAAGGCTCATAACACAAATTTTCACTTAAAAACTGCAGCTGAAGATCTAACTTCTTGATTGAATCTCTCTCCATGAGAAAATAATCTTTAAGGAACTAAAAAAGGAGGAGTGATCCTTGCTTTCCTCTCCCTCTGGGCTAGGCAGGGCTCTGTTCTCTGCTTTGAGATGGAGTGAAGATAAAACCTTCCAAGACACCATCTTCATTTAATATCTGTGGCACCAGCCCCAGGGAGACAGGTCTCCCTGGGCTCAATCTCAGAAATCGGTTCTGAGGAGTGCTAAATGATGATGATGCCAATACAGGCACTGTATGCCACTCTACAGTGCCACTTCAACCAACATTTTTTGGTCACTGAGTCACCCCTGCGGCTTAGCTGGCTTTGATCCTCAGTGCTTTTGTTGTCAAGAAGGGATATAGACTGACTTAAAAAAGGAACTGGGCTGAGGACTGGAGCAGAAGCACCAGACATCAGGCAGGAACATAAATGTTCACTTGTCCTGTTTGGTGGTCCAGGAGGAAAATGAAGACGCTGTGTCACATACAAAGATGACAGATGACAAATCATGGGGCTTTGCTAAAGTCTGTTCTTAGAGAGGCAGATATGAGCATTCAAGCCTGCCTAACAAGGACTGTTAAATGTCTGAGTCAAGCCTAATGTGTCCTTTCAGTAAAATCGAGAGAAATCAGAAATTTTGAAATTAATGTCCCTTTTGCAAGTTACAATTTGCTGCCTGGGTCACTAACTCTCACTGTCTGCAGAGACTCCAAAAGGTGAGGAGCAGCTGGGCCATCTGGGCTGGTTCTCTGCGGTATGGACATGAGGAAACGCGGCCAGGGCAGAAATTCAGAGGTTCTAATGATGTAGAAGTCACTAAGGATAATGGCAAATGATTGTTGCAACACCAACCAGCAGCTCTACCAAGAGATTCGTGCGTTAAGTCTGTGAGATAGCCCCATTCATCTAGAATTCAAAAAGAAGTGGAAATAATGACCAAGTAATTTAGGTGAGTGTGGCACTGGTAAGAGACACTGCCTGAGATAATACGAGTTTCCATTTCACATCTCAGTCCAAAGCTGTGGTGGTATAGGTGACCTTTCTGGCAAGATTTCATTCCTGATGCTTGCTCTGAACAAGAGGGCATGGAGAAATGAAAACTGACAGAATATGGAGACATTCGGGCCTTGTTTTCATTTGCTGGTATTCTATTTTTTTTAAATACCCTTTGGGAATTATTTTATATGTAATGCCATAGAAGAAAATGACTTGTTTTGGCTAATTATATAGTCCTGTGATCACTGGTCTGTTCAACATTTTAAATTCTCTGTTTCAAAGTCTTCCTTCTTCAGTGGCTTAATGCAGCTAAGCAGATATGTGACAGATATTTATAAGAAGCATGAAAGTGAATAAAGTAGGAGAAGTCAGATAAATTAGGAGTCTGGGGATGTTTGCATTGGCTCTTCAAGAGGGTTCTGATCTGTGAGGAGTTTACTGTCTGACAGTTTATTTCTAGTTTGTTTTCCCCACACTATTCACTGTTAACCGTGATTAGCCTTTACTGTGGCTGGGTTTATAAGCATGATAGGTGAAGGCTTACTTCAGAGAGCGCATCTTCCACAAATATTGAGTATATCACTCTTATACTGTTGGTAAGAGAAGGTGTTTTAGACAACACATGAATATTCAAGCCCTCTTTAAAACCAAATTCCTCTGTATACCAGTATTGTATTTGCAGCCTTTCAAGGACAGGACTACAAATTCAAAAGCATTTGTATCGTTGTCTTTCTAAAATAATCGGATGTGTAGATCAGTGGTTTCAGGAATAGACTATTAATTGTATTGCTTTAGGCTTTTCGAGGAGACAAGGATGGTAAGATAAGAACCTAAATAGAAGAGGATCTGGTTTCCAGGACAATCATACCAAATCCAATTTACAAGCTGTTAAACACATGAAGGGCAAGCTGGAAAAATTCTCAGGAAAATTCAGTGGCCTAGGCCCCAAAGCTATTGGTTTTTGATCTTTCTTGGAGCTTTGAAGGGAAGATATTTTCATGGCTGATACCCATAGATTGTTGTTTACAGCCCAGCAAAGCACACACAGCATTATGATGGAGATAAACACATCTCACAGATTTTATAAATATTACAGATGTCACTTCTGCTCCTAGGAATGATACCCTATGAACCATCATGGGACAAAATTCTCGGGCAGTTGATGTTGTCTGGCTCTTGGTTTCTAATAGCATAGTCACAGCTATTTTTAAAGTACAATAGAATTTTGCCCTACATCCTTGATATAAATGTCAAGTGCCCTGCAGTATTGTGTACTGTTCCTAGAGAAATGATCCATTAAAACCATCCATATGAGAGAGCATGTATTCACAACACTGCAGAAAGAAATTATATTCTCATAGAATAATAGAGAAAACTGGCTGGCTTGCATAGACCATATTGACATGCAGCAAAGCTAGCATCTTCATCAACTGTCTCCCCGTGCTAGAACTAAGGACATCCTGCCTACAAGGGGGACATATAGGCTTCATTTAGCTTTCTGCCTTAGAGCCTTCGTTACAACTAAGCAAGGCTGTACAGTTGGACAAAAAGAAAATGTGTGGAGTGCTTCAATGATGAGGAATCAAGGGCAATAGAGAGGTGCAAGAATGAAAGAAAAAAAAAGGTCAGCAGATGCATATCCTGTAGCTGATCCTCAAGTTGCATCAGGGCAGGGAAAAGAAGTCCTGTTTCATTGATTGAGATACGCTGAACAAAGACAATAGTGTGAATGGGGGCCTTTTGCAGTCAGGTTTATACTGTGAAAGTGTCAAATGCCTAACAGTCATGGCCGGACACTTCAGCTTTAAGGACTCTGGGGCAGTCACAGCAAAAATCAGTCTTGGTCTTTTGCTGTCCTTACAGAAAGTTCAATATTTCCCACAGTCACCTCCTCAGGGGAACCAGGTCTTCTTCTTCTAAAGATGATTCTTCTCCCAGGGCAGGGCAGACAGAGGACCTCAACAGAGCTCTCCCTTTTCCTGCCTTCTTCATTTCTCTGTGTCAGTCCTTCTTTGGACTGTTGCCTATGCTACCCAGGCTTGCCAGGCTGACAACCTTGGGGCTAGAAGTGTGTTTGTGCTACCCTCATATTGCAATCAAAATTTCTTATTCATGTGGAACAAATGTCCCCTAGCATTTCTCAATTTTAAGTATTTGAGAATGTATTTTTCCTTTAATATCCATGTGAATTCACTGTGGTTTGTACAAACATATAATCACCTACAGCAGTTATCTTACTGACCTATATTTCCCACTGACATCCCATGCCATTTTAATCCTGTTCATCTAGTTCCATTACTCCTGTCTCATATTTCCTGGTCACCAAACAGTTATCTTTTTGTCTCATACTTAAAGTGCATGTTTTCTGGGGCACGGAGTATGTTTTTGGTCTCTATTTGTCCAGCACTTGGCACACTGAAGTCCTAGTCTTAGGTGGCTTTCTAAGTGCTGAAGCAATACCAAGAAGAGGACTCACTAGTGTAATAAACTGTGATTTATTTACCCCTATAGCTTGCTATGAAGTCTAGTTATAATAAAATTAATTCATCCAAAACACATTCAGTACCCACTATCACTCCCTTTCATACAGCAAAGAAACCAACTCAACCCAAAACACTTTGCAACTATACCATGTTTATTGCACTAGAGAGACGGTATGAATACCCAGATAGATTAAAAACATGTCTAAAATTCACAGCCTTTTCATAATGTTACATTGTAGATTTATAATCTTCCCTAAGGAAACTAAATTAATTTTTAGAGATACTTTTTTTTTTTTTTTTTTTTTAAACCAAGTGAGACAGGGATAATAAATAATCCTTTCTAGTACCTCTGGAGATAATTGGCTGGAAAACTATAGGGTGATAATTGTTAACCAACTTGAGGTCACTCAGCTGAACATTAGCACCACTGAGGCATGCTTCTGAGTAACAAGAACATGCCCTTCAGACAAAGATTAATTAAGTGCAAAAGTTGAAAGAGAAGAAGCTGAATTCACGACACAGTGTACCTTTCAAAGGATTAGAAGTGCCAGTGTTTTAATGATAGAGTTTCCAGTTTATCATAGTCTAAGTGTTCCATCACTTGTATGCATATTTGATAATGAAAGGATTTGTTTGAGAGGAGGAGTTTTAAGGAAAGGAAGGCTATTTAAGTTGCTCAACTTAAAAGAAAAAAGAAAATATGGAAATTGTTGGTTTCTTGTAAAGAAAATATCTCACCAGCCTGCACTTTCAGTTCTACCAGGCTGCAGTTCCAGCTGGAGAAGACTCAGTCTTTCTTCTCAGCCTGGCCTGGAGGATGCTAGCATCCGCTGCTGCAACTCCTGCTAAATTCAACAGGAGTTTTGGCACTGGTTGTAACAAGAATTTGATTGTGCTTTCTCTCAGTGTGCTCCTAAAGGGGAGAAAATCACTACATGATGAGGGGCCTGCCAAACAAGATATGGTAGTGTCTTATAGTGGCCTTAAAAGTAGTTGCAAGCCAAATTTAACCTTATGAATTTCTTATAGGCCAGACCCACCCAGTGGCTGCTTCTTCCTACACATCCTGCTTAGTCTGTTCAGAGGCTGACTGAGGTCATGCAGAGACACTTTCAGTTGCTTTGCACGCTCTGTGCAAAGGGACTATGCTCAAAGGAAACCACCAGTGATTCTTGCCTCAGGAACAATGGAAATGGTCTCTCCTTTTAAGTTCATCCTGTATTCAACAATTTAAAAACACAGCACTCTCACTCATCCTGGGAGGACATGATTTCTGAAATTCTTTTGCCTGTTGTTTTCTGACTTTAAAAGGATTCTAACTCACAGCACTCAGCCACGGTAATGAAAATAACTGATCTGGTTAGAAATGGAGCCAAGTAAGTTTCTAGATTTAAGAATATTTGCATTATAAATCTAGTCAGTACTAGGGGATTAGCATGGCCCCAGATTCAAAGAAGAGGACTCTCTTGTCCACCTGGAGAAAACATCCAGGTGCTCGCACTGACCTTTCCCCATTTTCCTGCCCTGGTGTCCTCTGTACACTCAGATGTGACCCTCTCTCTGTGTTATTTTCCTTTAAACAAAAGTACTGTGGAAATCAGGTTTGTTTAGGTTCCTACTTTGTGCTCAAACTTTTAGTGAAGCTGAAAGGGCCTAAGACCACCTATTAGCTGTAGAGTAGATGTGCTTTGTGGCAAATTTGGGCCCTCAAATATCCAGATTTGGGATTTGCCCAAAGTACATATCAGCTCTCTTTTGGGCTGTACAGTTCCTGTTTTCTTATGAGTACAGGGGCTTGGGAGAGGCATGAGGGCTGGTTCACCCTACTGCATCAGGAAGGAGTCAGAAATCCCCACGTAACATCTGCAGAAGTCCCCCTGGGTCCTACTGCAAAAGCATAGTTTGTCTGTCTTGATGATAGAAGAAGGTCTTGTTCCTCTTTCAAGGAGGCAAAATCCTGCCTTCCTTCCTTAGGTGCTTAAGTTTCAGATGTCTGTAGCAAGCAACCTGTATCCAGTCCCTGCTTTTGGTTACTCTAAAGGCCAACACAATGTGGGACTGAAGGCAAAGAGAAATTAACTACAGCCTTTGCTCTCTCTACTGGGAAAAACCCTCTTTGATTGAGAGGTCTCTCCAAGCCCTGCCTATGCCAAAGGGGTCAGTCAGGAGCAGGGACAGAAAACAGAATCCCCCAAGCTTCATGCACAGAGATCTGCTGGCTGTAGAGCTCTGCCCCATAGGGTATAGAGCTGAAATGAGTAGCCCTGTTATCCCGGGCATGCTGTTTAAAACAGGCATATTCATTCTCAGAGTAGGCAATCCAGGGGCCAGATGCATGTGGAAGTCACATCTCCTTGGCATAACGATCTGTCAGAAGTTGCCCTCAAATGTTTTTCCTCTGTAAGTAAATGTGACCTAGGTCTCAGCTCCAAATCTTCCAGATATGTGTTTGTGAGGGTATTATAAGACCAAAGAGCAGTTTCTAAAATCCATCCTGCCTTCGAAAATACCCAGGCTTCCTCATCCCCTCGGAAGCTTATAATTCACTGTGCTTCAGAGAAAGATACAGATTCTTTTTATTTTTTAAACTTACAATCACTTTTTGTCTTGCATTAAAGCCTCTTTTGTTTTCAGATTCCTTCCACTTAAATTATGAAGCAGATCACAGGCCAGCAGAAAACCATTCCCAAAAGAAAAAAGGCAACATAATGGAACACAAATTAAAATACATATTCAAGTACAAAGCACCGGGAGTGGTCTGGAACACAGCATGGACATCACTTTTAAAAATATAAAGTAAACGAGTCCAGTCCTAACACCCACACTTTAAAAATTGTAGCGCATCCTAGTATCTTCCAGATATGTATTTGATTAGGGCTAAAGTTAGATGGGTTACAACCTGCACTTAAAAAGCTTTTCTTTGCCACAGACTGAAGAGAGTAAAGATTTGCTGAAGCACAGGGAAAGGAAGGAGCTGAACCTTCCCCTGCCAAATACTCCACTAATGAATATGTGTATGTTACTGGCAATCAAGAGAGGAGTGGTTCCCATTATGGCTGGTTTCTTTATTTCTCACTGATGTTGGTAGAACTTCTCACAGGAAGGATGTATCACAGAAGGTGGCAGATTACAATCTCCTATTTCTACATGGAGCCAACTGTTTTTTACAAGCACGTGTACCCCGGAGGCACTGAGGCATAAATATCTACCTAACAGCCTATAGCCAGCTAAATAAATGGCAGTTTTTCATCGAGCTCTGGCTTGTGTGCATTTAGTACATGATCCCTAATAAAACCCTGAAATTTGCCGTCGGGGCTAAATAACCTGAATTTGTGCAGGTTCCTTGTGTGGAAATCTGTACATCACCTGGGGCAGGAACAGGCAGAGGTGTCACCCAGAACTCTAACAGCTTTCTTGGAAGCTGAATTTGTCCTGGAGTCACCAAAGTAGCTCTTGCCTTTCCAAGCCATGATTCGCAGAAGGTGTAGTTGCCCTTCCATTTGGAAGCCCCTAAGCTCCCTACCAAGATGACCCCTTCTGGAGACTGTGAAGGGTGCTTCCTTGCAAGACTATCAGGAGTCTCACTATCCGGGCAGATGATTGTGACTCATGTAATCTAAGCACTCTCAGAAGTTAAGACATTGTCTTGGATGCAGTTCTGTAAGCAGCATGGATCATATCTGAACGCTACCAGACTTCCCATGCGGTTTAAGCTCCCAAAGACTTGTTCCAGCTTGTGCTGGGCTCATTGTAAAACCAGGGTTCACTTCTTTGAGAGCAGAGCCTTCTTTGCTTACTCCAGAGGCTGGGCTAGGTATCAAGGTGGGACATCCTCAGGTCTCTCCATAAACGCAGGGAGAGTTCCTCCTCAAGGAGGAAGTTCTAAGGACCTTTGCTTTCCTTAGGGTAGAGAATGAGAGGAATCAGACACCACACTTTCTCCTTGCTGAGCACATGGCATTTTTTAAAGGTGAGTTTGAATATAAGTGAGTCAGAAATCATCAGAGATGAACACGGAAAAGAAACCTCACACGTTTTCGCCAAAGCCTTAGTCCTCAGCAGCTGCACTGAATTTGGTGTGATAGAAGAACCTTTCTGAATAATTATTAGTGGCTCTAAGAAAGTGCCCTGTGTTCAGCATGCTCAGTATAGCATGCCAAAAATGCCCTTGAGCAGAAAAATGGCTGCATTACTATTAATGCTGGACATATTCTGTATGAAACACTTACCTCCTTAGTAAAGATTAAAATGCCAACATTTCAAAGGTGGCACAGCACCTTCCTGAAACAGGAGGTGCCTTTAATAAAAATGCATTTTGTGAAATATATTTGTCACCATGAAAGAGCTGATGACATTGCAAGCAAGTAGTCAGTAAGAGGTTTCTGGTTTTCATCTCCATGCATTACCAAAGGATCAGCATGCACGTCTCAAATAAAGTTTGGAATTTTTCAGCAATCTTCCAGCATCAGAAGGAATTTCAGACTATTGTATGTGGCAGATCATTGACCACTTTAAGTAGGTGCATCGGCTTCTTAAGAACCATATACATTTACGTTAGCTGAGAATGGCTGCCTGTGAGCAAATAAAATGCTGCTAGCTCTTGTGTCTCAGTTAAGAATTTAAGATATGAGTGACTAAACAAGCTGACATCAGTTGTAGAACATCTGACACAGGGGATTGGTCAAAGGCTGGTGAAAGAAAAATGCTATACCTTGATTCTTTGGGCACCTTTGGGGATTTTAATTCTTTGGATAAGAATTCTTGGATATTTTGAACTAACATGAATCAGCTGCTTCTGGCATTGCAGAGTGAAAAATTAAAATGCAGGAAGAATAGAATGACTTGGAGTCAGAAAAGCAAATTTGCAGTGAGATACCTACTCTGCTCCTGTCTAGACCTAACGAGGCCTTGGCACCCATTTAACTCCCAGCGTCTCTTGTGAGACTGACGGTGTACAGAAGAACAGCAACAAAGAGACAAAGAGGTCTGCAGACTGTGGAAGGAGGAAAGAAAGACAAGAGGAACAACTAGTCTGTAGTTTGCTAAGTTGACTTGGAAAATCAGTGGACAGGCAAGGAAACTGGTTTCTTGGGTGCCGAAAATCCTAATCTTGTTACTTTTTTGATAACTGCTCATACAACTACATATCTCTTGTCATAACTACATGTCCTTGCAAGAAAAATCTGTTCATGCTGAAATGGGGTATGAATAATTTAGAAAGAACCAACAAACTTTTGAAAGGCAAAGATGGCTGGGAGCAGCAGAGGGGAGGATAAAGCAAAGTGATCTGCAGAATATAAAGAGGAATGGAGGGAAGCAAAGATGACTTCTGCACCTCCCCTGGCAAAATACAGAGATCAACAAGGAAATAATTGAAAATCATCAGCCTGGAGAAAGATGTAGATAACAGAGTAAGTTCAAGGAGAAGCATAGACCAATATGCAATGGAATGTCTGTGCAAAACTGCGCGGCAGCAGAATGACTCCATTTATTACAGTTTAATTTATTGGCTGCTGACAATGTGTTCTGTTCAGAACAAATACAGTGCAGTCTCTGTCCCCACAAGTATTCAGTTTAGCTAGAAAAAAGATTAATTAAGATCTTTCAGAGTGACTTCACTGTATTTTAAAGCAGAGGTGTTGCATTGACTGGTTTTTATTGGCTATTGCACACAAGAAGGAAGTTGCTTATTAACAGATTTGACCTCTTGATTTGCCCATTTTTCTTGCAATTGCTTTATCCTTTTCCTTCCCAGAGAGAAGTCCTTAGGCACAGACCAGAGGTTCGGATGGACCTGCTTTGTCCATGTCCTACACTAAGCCCTTTCTGTTTCACAAAGGTAGGCCACTGTTGGGACATGGTGTAGAGAAGAGAGCAGAGCAATCAGTGGAGGCCATGAGCCCACTGTAGAGATGTTCCTCCTGCTCTGCTTATTGTAGTGCAGTTCTGCAGCCAAGAAGTTCATGGTTGTGGTTTTTGTATTGAAAATGTGCCTCTCTGTGCATACATAATATTATAAAACATTCTGTGTTGCCCAAACTGCAGCCAAACAGCATGGAGAAGACTAATTGCCCTTCAAAACCTATGTGTATTCATAAAGTTAGGTTGTGACAGAGAACCCGAGACATACTAATAAAAGCCCCATTTCTATTTTACAAGTCATATAATGGACGTCATATTCAGTGCTTCTTATGGTGAACAGGCTACTTATTAAGCAGAGTCTATGACTTTATTTCATTTTAAAATTGCCATCTTTTCCAATTATTCTAACTTTTTAGAATTTTCTTCCTTTTAAATCAGGATATTTTTAGCAGGAACTACAAGTTACAAACAACTGAAGTTGCTATAGAAACAGAAGAGGTACTTTGTAGAATGAAAATGCAGGAAGAAATATTGTTCACTGTTTACATGCTGCAGAGAGTAAGATAGAATCAATACGGATAGGTGTGTGAATGTGTACCCATACATATGTATGGATATACATGACTTTCCTGACCGTATCTATGAACGCTTCAGAGCTCATCTTTGTATCCTAACATTTACCTGATTTTTGGCACTTCTGCACTAGCGGGCTATTACCCCCAGCTGCGTACAACTACCCTGTACCTGGGTGTCCTGCAAGCATCCCTGCATTCAGTCAGCCAAACCACTCCGAGTAAATCTGATGGGATATTGCAGCATAGCTAGAGGCAGGTGCCTTGGATGGGGTGGTGGGAGAAAAAGCTGTTCAGCAGTCTGACTAATCTCTCATTAGTTGACTCTCTTTGCACACCACATTGGACATTGCTAACAGAGGGGACTCATTCAGCTCTTTTCCTCTCAGCCTGGATCAGTCCCTACCGTATAACCATTCTGATTTTACTTTTAAAGCCCTTTGCTTATTGTCTTGGTTGTAAAAATAAACTTCATGCCCTAGCAACTTTAAACTAAACAAAGGTAATTTCCAGTCATAGGACTTGTGTTGTTTCTGAAGTCCATATCTTAAATGTTGTGCAGTCTCTAGACCTTATCTATAGAGGGGATAATATGGAAGAAGTATTGTATAATTTTAAACCACTGGGAATCAGACACAAAGCCTAGTGTAACAGCATGGAGTACTGAACCAGATTCATAGGAAAGAATACTGTATAGATTAGATATCATGTACTCATTAGATTGTAACAAAAAACATCAGGTGTTTCATAGTCAAGGTGCCTGCAGGATTGGGCCTGAAACATATTTCCTGCTTCTGCTTTTAAATCTTTTATTTAACTTCATTGTTCTTTGTAATGATTGTATAGTTCGGCTTTACAATCATTCTGTGTTAAGAACAGGTCAGAAAAAGATCTACCAGAGATAATTTAGAAATAGTTGGTCTTGCTCTGAGGGAGGAGAGGCTGGAGGCAAGGGAATGAACTGGATAAGAATCAAGGACCCTTCCAGAGCTGTTTTTTATGTGTTCTGTTATTGTTAGAGTAGTTCAATACTGTCTTAAGGAACGAGATTTTTCTTCTGCTTCAGAATCCATATATAATGCTGGCAAACCACTTAGGACCAGATTTCTGAGTACTTAGGTGCTCCAAATAGGAGACGGTTGCTTACAATGATTGCCAAGAGGATCCTGGAAATCATCCTAGGTGTTTTTCTGCATGTTAGTTGATCAAATACCTTTGTGAAGCTGTTTTTTTCACAGATTGTCATCAACTGTGAGCTCCTGTTTTCCCAGCTGTTTGCCCGTCTGGGGCCTTGGTGTCCGTTTTGCAGGAGAGCTGTAGACTCACAGCTCCAACATAAGCTAGCAGAGCCGTCCTAGGATGTCCGGAGCTGTGTGTAAGTTCAGTCACTCAGAGAAAAAAAAAAGAAGTCCTAATGGTTAACACCGTACTCCAGGTCCTGGCTCTCTGCCAGGGCAAGACTTGGATGTATCTCCTTAAGCAAGATATCTCCTCCAGAAGGCAATCTGGAGGGATCTTCTGTGATCTCCAGGGGATTGCCTAGTCTGGATGAAACCCCGTGGCAGGCTTTGTTGTGGAACATGCCCACCTCATCGTTTAGATATAATCAACTGGGAACCCAAAGGCAGGGGTTTTACTTTCAACCTTTTTGCCCCAGTTCATGGTTTGTAAAAAGGGGATACTATGAGGAAGTTTTTGGAGCATTATAGTGTAATGAGGAGTACAATAAAAATCCTTATGAGGCAGGACTGGAAAAGTGTTCATGATATACAGCCTGGGAGTGTGAACAGAAAGGCAAAGGAAGAGTGAAATATTGAAGAGCTGCTTGTTAAATAAGCGTTGTGTATCTCAGATGCCGAATAAGGTCGGGATCCTGAAGAAAAAGTATTAAATGACCCTGCAATTAGAGACTGTCTCCTAATGCACACTCCCCTGGGGATAGATGAGGCACTCACAGGCAATTTGAAGTTGGACATTTCCAACTTTTAGATCTTTACTTTGCTCTGCTGGCCAGAGTACAGAGAAAAGGTTAGACTGCACCTGCCTATTTGTACATACTCCCAGGCTTCCAAGTGGTTCAACCTTAATTACTGCTTATAGAAGTGAGTCTGATTTCAGAATTCAGATCAGTATCAATGCCTTTACATTACCTACCAGTAGACATGATTTACACGTGCATTGTTTGGCACATATTCTTGAGTAAGGCTATTTTCAGTTCTGGTAATATTCAAGCAATACGTACCTTTTTAATATGCATGTCACTCTCTCTGACTCAAGCTCCTCAGTTCTTGAATACATCCTTGTTAAAGAGAACAGATGGTTTCAGTTTCACTAGATGAACTCTCAAGGATAACTTCAAATCTGGGCGATACCACTGTCTAGTTGGTTGAATTCTAACACAGATCTCGGTGCTTTTGCAGTGTTGTTCCAACCCTATCTGGTTCTCATACCCTTTTTGTTTTTCTTTAGTGCTGGGTTGCCTTTGCAACAAGAGTAAAAGACCAGCAACCTTCTCCAGACGAGTCTTTTGTATCTAATACCCACTTACAATAGGTAATTCCAATTCAGTATTGATAGGCAGGGCATGAGAGAAGAGTATAGTGAGGAAATTAAAGCCAAATGTGGTGAGCTCAAAATTTCTCAACAGCGTCAAGTATTTGGAGATGCGTGTTCTATTTACAGCCTGCCCATGTGGTGCTCCCTCCTCTGTTGAATTACACCTTTCAATCAGCAGCAGCACTAACTGAAACTGAAGAGGGGTCCTACCTTTGGAGGCCATGTTGATAATTAAAATGGGAATATTTTGAGGAAAAATGCCCGGGAAAAAGAAAATGAGACAGAAAATTAAATTATATTTTGATTTTCCAAAGAAATACCATTTCAAAACCTCTGTAATACATAAGAGTAAGGTGAAAACCAAGTGGCCTTTCAGGACTACATAGCTATTTAATGGTAATCTTACAGAAACCCTGTTCTTTGGGACATGGGTGCTGGGACCTTTCCTCTTGCCTCCCCACTGGAACAGTGACAATGGAGTCAGCAGCATTATCATCCTATTCTGCCTGAAAATGCACCTGACTTTTTCTCTAATAATATCCCAGCTGGATTTTTATTTCCTATTAAAACTTTATTGACTCACAGCAGGCCATTTGCAAATGATAGATTAACTCTAACCTCATTAATATACAAAGCATTGTTAAAAGGAAGAGCTTGAAAGAATTACAATGCACGAGACTATTTCCCAACCAGAAATACACACAGTGGGTGAAATCAATGATCAAGGTGCAACGTTGCAGCCTGGGTAAGTGCATCTGTATCTTTTGCATGACATGGGCAAAATATTGGTTGCTGTATCTGTTTTCTGAATAAATTTTCGCTAGAAGTTACTTAGCTAGGCAGAGGTGGAGAAAAATTTTCAGAGATCAAAGAAAATGCTTAATATAAGTAACTAGTTCAACGAATTTTGGCTATCATGCTTTGATTGAGATGGATGAAAGAGTTCCTTGGGGTAGGAGACAGATTGCTGGCTGTTTTGAGAACATAACCCTATCTACATCAGATGTTACATCTAGGTGTTTGTGTTTCACTGAGCTGTGCATTAGATTATGTTTTAGTACATTTTTACTAGGGAGCCAGCTCTTCATGGCAGTGTGCCAGCTTTCACTTCCTTGGGCAGGGTGGGGAGGAAAGCAGGAGATGACCAAGAATAGGGTTAGGAGGCATGAGCGGAGAAGAGAGACTGCAGCAGGCTCTAATGATGAGCCATGTGAGGGTCTATATGCTATCAAGGGCAACCTGGAAAGCCTTCAGCCTGCAACAAGGTCTTGCAAACCCAGCCTGGGGTGATAGGAGAAAATGGAAAAATGCTTTAGGGTTTCTGCTGGAGGCTCCTGCCATAACCTGTGTCCTGGTGTAGGGCTTAGCTGTCTTTTCAACCCCAGTGAAGTCTTTATGAATTCTTCATGACACAAAAGAGATTCTACATAAATTGCTCCCTGTATAGAGGCAGTTGCCATTTTCCCAGTCTTTCACTGGGACTTGCTGTAAAGCAGTTAGCCTATCAACTGGGATTGCCACTTGCAAATCATCCTTGGATGAGACGTGGCTGGGAGCCAGCAGAGTAATCTGGTGTCTGCTGATTTAACAATAGAAACCAGAAAGAATATGAGCAAGCAGAATTTTAACTTAGAATTGTCCCTCTAAAATATGATAGTAGGTATGATCTTGAGCATAATAGCAAAATGCACCAGCCAGACCTTTTGCAGTATTTTCTGTACCATTCCGTAGTGTCAGCCATCCCATTCAGAAATTCATTTAGTTCTGTCAAACAAGAGTACCTCCATCCTTCTGCTCCTTCTGCTGCCCTCTAAACCCCTTTTTGAAACCAAATATCAGGTCAGCTCTTTCAGCAGAGCACTGCTAATGGTCTCTAAACTTGGACCTAGGTATCTTTTCCAGGACAGTCTCCCCTCTGAAGGTCTAATTTCTCTTCTGGTTCTCAGCTGCTGTACCTTACATCTGACTGCATTAACATTAAATACTTTCTGGTGGTTCCTGGTTATTTAACCAAAGAAATTGAACTAGACTCTGCCAATGGTCTGCTTTCATTATTAAATATTACACCAATTCTGGTGGTGCTCACAAATGTTCCAAGGAAAGATTTAATGTTGTCCCAGTCAGAGGTCCTAAACCTGTGGGTCTGTGTACTCCTTCCCAGAGGCCAAAGAAAGACAACTGATAAAAGCAGTCCTACTGCCAGTCAGCTTTAGTTTGCTATGTGAGGGGTTCATGGTCTGAAAAAAATCTTAAAAAAAAATGGAACTAAGTCACTGATGACAATATTAAGCAATGTTAGACCAAAAATTAATTTCCCAGGATATTGCAGGAAACAATCTCACTTGCTGATATCTCAGCCTTAGCAACTACCTTCTGAGATGTGTCACAAACTAATTCTTAAACCAGCTAATACATGTTCTGTTAATTCCATATAATGCAAACTTTTTAACCAAAATATTATGTGTTGCTAAGTCACATGCCTCGGAGAAATCTAAATGTATTATATCGACACAATTGTCTTTATCAACCAAACCTATAATCCCTTTTTCAAGAAGAGATGATGGTTTTATTTCATAGAACCATACAGTTGTTTAGGTTGGAAAGGACCTTTA
>NW_009598628.1:58215-64130 GCF_000690535.1 Cariama cristata | reverse complement strand
CCTGCCAGCGCTTGAAGACTCAATAAAGAGGAGCTGGCGAGACCCCTCCGTGCGGAAGGCCCCGCGCACGGGGCCAGGGCCTCTTTGTAGAGCCGCGGCCGGGGTGGGAAAGTTTGGAGGAATCAGAAGAAAAGCCTCCTCCTGTGGCCCGGGCTCAAAGTGCTGTCTCCCTGGGGACGGATCCGTCCCCAGCTGGCCCTGGCCGTTTCAATGGTGCTCGCTCCGGGCACTTTCCTACGTCTTGCCCGGGGCTGGGGCTGGTGCTGCCCAGTGGAGCGGGATGGCAGAGTCTGGGGAAGACGAAGGAGGGGACACAAAGGGTTTTCCCAGGAGCTGGGGCTGGTTCAGAGCAGGAGGAAGACAGCTCAAAGAGCTGGAAGGGAGAAAACGGAGGAGGAGGAAGGGGAGATCCCCACACCTCCCAGGAGCTGACCCTGCCGACAGCCAGACCCTGACCGGGGCTCCGACGGAGGCAGAAGATATAAGGGACCCCAAAGCCAGCAGGTTTGCGCTTGGGAGCAGATGCCCCTCTCAATGGGAAGAGCCCTAGGAGCAGTTTCGGGGTGCAAGCTGGCAGCATGAACAGCCAGCAGCAAAGACCAAAGACCAGTTCAGTTTCAAAGAGCACTCAGGCACTTTGGGGAGCAGAAACTCCTTCTGAACTGGAAAGCAAGGGGAAGCACGGGGCAGGGGCGCAGAGAAATGTGCGGGGCTGAAAGGGCACTCTTCCCAACCCCACGCGATTTTCGCAGACTTTTCCGACTCCAGGGCCTTTTCTTACAGAAGCTATAATTATATTACGGAGTTCCTCTGTAAGCTACTGAGCTTTATTAGTTAATCCTGCTTGGTCTCACCAAGGGCCAGGGCTAGGGCCTCGTGCAGAGATGTGGAATTTTCCAGGAAAACTTGAAAATCGTCATCAAAGAGAAGAAAATGTTTGCGCTCAGCCTTTAAAGTGTAAGGTGGAGAAAGGGCTCATTTCTCTGATTCAGCTGTGAGGTGGGGCGGGTCAGTGAACACACGGTACGGCCCTGGGGAGTCCCTGACCAGAGCTGTCCAGAATCAGCACAGTATTTTCCCGGAGAAGCCCCTGAACATGGGAAATTTAGCTTGGGGATTCATAACTGCAGACTGGTATATGGATAAAGAGAGGCTTAAATACACACACAGCTGTAAACTCCATCGGAGCTCTCAATTAAGCTATCACAGTCCGGTGTTCAACCTGAGAAGCCAGTAGTACAGAGGCGAGGGGTGCCCAATTAGTGTTTGGATGGTCTAAAACCAGCGTATTCCTCAAATGATACAGGAGCAGACATCGAACAAAGCAGAGATGGACGCAGCTGATACTCAGCCTCTCGGAAGAGGTTTTGCTTAGGGATATGGGAGTCTGTATCCCAAACTGAGATGAAACCTGGAGAACTCAATAGATCAGGAAATTACAAATGTTAGCTAATGTCATGACATATAATGGGGAACTAATGCCCTCAGACTGACTCACCTTTCCCAGCTTTTATCAGGCCATTACAAAGAAGAGTGGAACAGTACTGCCTGCAGCCTGTGCACCCTCCTCACCCCTCTCCCAGGCGTTTGTACGTGGAGAAGGTACCTGCCTGCCTAGAAGCTGGTCCTGGAGGACAGGCACAGACACTTCCCACCCCGCTACAAGCTACAGCTGCAAAGCAAGAGGCCAGAATCTTGTTACAAGGATCACACAGAAAAGTTTGGCTTCAAAAGGCAGTAGTCGTTTTTTCTGCGGTGGCCAGGATGAATAAAAGGCTCACCTGATGAAAGCATCATACTTCAGAGCTCAGGCAATCACCCTCCTTCCTTCTCCACGCTGAACACTCCCTGTGCACCAAAGATTTAGTACCTCAGCACACTCTGCTCACTGAAGGCTTCTGAATAGCCAAGCAATCATGATTGCATCCTTGTAGAAACACATTCAAAGGCGCACACCTACGCTTTTGCACAGATCGCACTGGCAGTTGTGCACACACACCTGCGCACAGGCACTCTTTTCTACCTGCTCATGACTCCTATCGCTCACGCTGATGAAACTCTACCACTTAAGAAACAGTAGCAAGACAGCAAAGCACAAACAAACTCGCCCCAAACGGAGACATCCCTCCTTAGCACACTCTACCCACCCACAGTGACTGGGATCCTGAGCGTGTCTAGTTCTGTCCCGGTTTAATCTCTTGCCTTAAATTAGGTAAACTCACTCCATCCAGGAGCCACTGGCTTCTAGCTTCCATCCTGAAAAAGTAAAGGTGAGTCAGTGATCAACAAAATAAATAAAAACAGAGAAAAAGGTGTTAATTGGTGAGCACCTGCCTGCAAGGAACCGGGAAAATACCGCCCCCCCCTCCCAAAAAAAAAAACCTCTAGGAAAACAAAATGCACCGACATCTTTTTATTTTGTTTTTTTCGGTAATTATACTAAAGATGAAAAACTCATAATAAACATCTCCCAGTCCCCACCTGCTAACAGTAATTATAATAGACTCAACAATAAATGGTAAAGCAGAGCAGTGCTGCATCTCGGGAATTCTCTAGGGTATGTGGATTAGCTCGGAAAGCCTGAATGATTAAAATACACTAATTAAAATTTTGTGTTCCTTGGTAACTCGTCTGCCTGGGCCCCTGGTGTTGGCAAAATGGGAATTAACGTGACAAAAGCAACACAGAGGGTTTTTGTTTTAAATAAAGAAGGGGGGGTAGATCTATATAAACAAGTTCTCTCTGCGCACACACACAAATTCAGAGGGACAGAAACTCTTAGGGAAGGACTGAGGCGCGTTGCTGGTGTTTAGGATGAAAGCAGCGGTGAAAGCCTTCCCACATTGCCTAGTTTCTCCCCAAACCATCACGGAGGAAAGCTTGGGAGAGAGGAAGGGAGAAGACAGAGAGCGCTGGCTTAAGACAAACAGGGTCATGCGTGACCAGGAGCCCGGCTCTTTTAAAACAATTAGAGAACTAAACACAGGGAGAGGTGGAGAGGCTCGCGCAGGGAAACCCCAGCGCAGGACACTCTTCCGCTCCGTCTCCCTCACGCACATTCCTCCGTGGACTCGTCTGCCCTGCTCTTTACCAAAGAAAACAGGACTTTGGGATAACACACCAGAGCTTCTACCCCACTGCAGATACACAAAAGAAATTGAACACTTTTGGGTTGCCCTTAGCAACCTAATTGCATCAGTACATTGCACACAGGAGCCAAAGTAACTGAATTTTGATGAAAAGACGGCGGTAATTTACGGCATCACGAAATTAGTTGTCATAGCGACGGGTTAATTACATCTCAAATTAACAATGCAAGTGTGGTGAAATTAAATATAAATCATATTTTCTGCATAAATTATAGGGGTTGATTAGACCGGGGCTCGGGGAGAGGGAAAGGTTGAGCCGCCATGGGCCTACGCAGCTTTCTGAGCCGACGAGAGAGTCTCCTGGAAACACCGGGAGGAAGACGGAGTAGGGGGGGAATGAAAAAGTGTCAAAGAAAAAAACGCACTGCCTTGCCGCTCATCTTCTGGGGGGGTTTCTTTGGCTTTTTAATTGTCATCTGAACTCTCCCTCAGTTTCCCCTCGTGGGTTTTGGCGGCAGCAGGGAGAGGAGCCAGGCCCACGCGCTGCGAGGGGCTGCAGCTCCCCGTCCCGCTCCAGCACCGCAGCTCCGAACCCAGGGAAGCCGAGCTGGGCGGCGCGTGGGCTGCCTGCCCTCAGCACCTCCCTGGCCTCTTCACGGGACAAAACGAGGGGCTAGCTCACACCAGAACCGCTTGTGATCTTGGTGCTCAGGGAAGTAGCCGCGAGGCCGGCTCAGCTCCCTCGGGGCAGTTCACCACATGCCATCTTACACCTCTGGAGTCACACTGCAGCTGTCCAGGCTCTAACACATCCCTAACCTCTAATTTCTTGCCTGGTTCAGAGCAACAACATGAAATGTGGTCTGCCCAACTGAGGAAATCCATGCTTGGCAGAGTCTCTGCCTGCGGGAGTGGCACAGACCGACCTGACACGGGACAGGGAGAGGAAGGCGATCTCTGACAGGCTCTCACCCGCAGTTTCTGTTCGGAGCACACCCCGAAAAGCAGGTCAAACTAAGTGCTGAAATCAGAGGCTGAAGGGAGCAAGAGAAAGCATGTGATGCTGCTAAGAAATACCAGCAGGTAAAGGGAGGGCATTAGTACCCAGTTGCAGTTCAGACGTCTCAAAACAGCACCTTGCCAAATAGACGCAGAGCAAAGCCCCGCTCACGCCCACGTACCGGCCCCGTGCCCTGCCGGCGTGGGATGCCAGCACAGGCAGGAGGTCACAGCTCTGCTCTGGGCAGCGGGACGGGTCTGGGGAGAGACCGCAGCAGAGCTGGGAGTGGGTCACCAGCTGCACCACCAAGGAGCTGTGTGGTTGCTCTATTAAACTCTTGGTGACCCTCAGCGAGCGCAGAGCATTGCCACTCACAATGGGGCACAGCTAACAACAAACAACAACTACCGAAGAGTGTCTAAAAATACCCGGCCCTGCCCTGCGCAGCCCAGCAGCCCCTGGGAGCTGGGTGCCTGCAGGAGCTCCAGCCGCTCCTCCCGAGGCCGGTCTCCCCTCAGCTTCCCAGGGGCTCACAGAAGATGGTCACAGCCCGAACTACTCAGTCCATGGCAGGGATGTAAAAAGATTTTGCAGTCTGGCTGCCAACCAGCCCTGCCCCGAGCAGGGGATGAGGTTAGAGAGCCAGGTACCGCTCTCCTCTCGGGCCCTGGCTTCTGTTTGCAGGCTGAGAGAGGTCGGGCACCATGCGGCTCTGCACAGGGCCAGCTGCAGCACAGCGCTGGGGAGCAGAGGGGCCGTGGGAAGTGTCCACTCCAGGAATGGGGGGACAGATCTGTCGGGAAAGGACACATAGGAGCCAAACCCTCCAAGCATAGTCCTCTGCTTTCTGCCTCACTGAGCAGAGCGTGGAAAAACTCAAGAGAAAGTCTGCAAAGGGCAGACGGGACATACCTGCAGCACAGACAGACAAGGATTAACGTCGGAAGGAGCCGGGGGAGCTGCCCTCCCAGCTCCATGGGCCAACAAGGTCTCCCACAGCCCTGCAGGACCCGCTGCAGTCCCCAGCACAAAGGGCGATTCCCGTGTTTAACTCCTCAGACACCTACTATCCCTGAAGAAGCAGCATCCAGGAACCTTTCCTGCTGTGACACTCTTGCAGAACTCCGTGACAAATCTCCCAGAGGCTACTCTCAGCCCCAAACCTCACGCTGCAGGTTTGCCTTCCCAGCCCAGTCCCGCTACCTATGCCTGTAACAACCCTCCCGCCAGCCACAACCCGAGGAGTGACCGGAGGCGTACGGCTCTTTGGGGACTTCCCCAAAACAACAGTTCCCTCCTGCTTTAAAAATGTTTTTAACTTAGCCTGCATCTGCCCGGACTCCTTTACCCTCGCTCAGGCCATCTGCTCATGGTAAAACACCGCTTTGCCACCTCCCGGGTCCCCCTTGGTTACCAGGTGGTCACCCCTGCTGCCAGACCGCCTTGCCACCCACCCACGCGACTCGCAGGTAGCGCCGGCAGCGCTCAGACAAAATACTGAGATTCTCACGAAATCCTGCCACATTTCATTCGGGCCCGGGCTGAGGAATTTCTCAAGGTAGGGGAATTTGGGGCTTGGTTTTTTTGTTTTTTGTGGGTTTTTTTTTCAGAGGGAAAGGAGGGAAAGCATATGAAAGAAAGGAAGGAAAAAGCCTAAAAGTAAAAAGCCCTCTGGTCCTGGCAGCCGGCATGATCGATGGTGGTGGATTTGCATGTACATTTCATTAATTTTTCAGCATGCATTTTATTTATCTATGCGCCATACATCTGCTGAAGTTTATATACTTGATAATATATAAATATAGACACACAGCAATCAATACGAC
>NW_009598628.1:43739-57781 GCF_000690535.1 Cariama cristata | reverse complement strand
AGCAGAGCCCTGCCTGGGCCACGGCCATTCCTGTCTACTCTCAGGCCGCCTTCTTCTTCCCTTCCCCAAACACAACTAAGCCAACGCCAAGGCTTGAATGTCAGCGCTGGGCAACAGGACGGACCAAACGCCCTCGGCCCTTTGCCCATTCTGTTTCTCCACCCCATGATCCCATCACCTTCACTCTGTTGCACGTGATATACGTGGGTACGCGGGTGGGAGAGAGGGGGAGCACGTCCGGGCAGTTCCCTGGGGGGCTCTCGCCTTGGAGGACAGCTCTGCCCCCAGAGCCCTCTGACCCAAACCCAGCACCCTGGTATGCTTCTGCCCAGCCCAATTACTTCCTGCGAGATGGCCGAGAATCTTCTTAAGTGGGTTTTGTAGCCAGGATCAAACCCCAGCTGCTAAGAACAGCTTGGGTCAGTGTAAACTGCGGCCTGAATTCCCATCTTTAGCTCAGTGGACTGTCTTCTCTTTGCCTTAATTTCTCCTTGACACTTGCGAATTTGACTTGAACATCCCATCTGTCCCCACTGTATCTTTGTCTTGGGAAGAGCTCTTCTACGCTCAATTTATGACCTGTTACGCGCCTCGGGCATGTCACACCCCACAGAACATTTCCAGCCCCCCTTTCCATCCCAGTTTTCAACTCTATAGGAAGGAGCGTTTCTCATTATTGATTTATCTATCTTGACTACAGTCTTTATCTCAAATGAGCTGGTCCATCTATAGGATAACTTACAAACATCTGCAGGCTGGAACAAACACGTGGGAACCACTCAAACTACTTGTTCTAATAGCCAGACAGCACACCACGTAAGACAAGAACTGTGGCATGAAAGTACGTGGTTGTACGGCACCTCGCACCACAGGGAAATACAATTGGGAAATTTATTTTAAAAGAATAACTGTTCCTATTATTATTATTATAACTGACTACAAGCAAATCAGTGCAAAGCCTGGGGAAATTTATAAATGCTTTTCCCCCTGTATTAGGATGGGAAAAGAGATCTTTTTGCAGGAGAGAATGTATGGGAAGGTATGTGAGAGCAGAGCAAAGAAATTAAAGCCCAAGTGACAGATTTCCAGGGGACTGAGTTACAAGTGCATCGTTTCTGTCTGACGAAGGAGCCACACCACCTCTCTAAAAACCCACTGGACCCGCGCGGCCCAACCCTTCGCCCTCCCAAATCCCCAACCGGGCTCTCTGCTCTCTCCTCAAGCAGGAGGCCCCTGGCAGATGTGGAGATGAAAGGGGAAGGTTTGGCAACACGAGACCCATGGCTCCCCGGGTGCTGGCGCTTGTCCTGGCGCTGCCAGACAGGGACCGCAGCTTCCTCCCAGCAGCCTGACCTCGGTGCTCGGCGCTGGCCACAGCCACCCGACCCTGAACTTGTCCACCACGAACCCCAGTCCCCTTTGTCCCGTACAGCTTTCCTTCCCAGCCGTGTCCCGCTCCACACGGCAAACACCGTTCAGCTAGTGGTCAAGCGGAGGTTTGCAAAGGAGAGAGAGACTGAAAATAAATAAAAGGATGCCTGCGCCTTTAAAAGAATTTTCATTTATAGGCTCTTCTCCTCTTCCACCATTTCAGTGATCTATATGCAAATATGCTAATGAATGCAAATTAAGATACCACTTTTAGTCCCAATTTAATAGAAAGCATTAAAATACCTTTTTTTTTTTCCCCAAAAAAACTCCATATGCATGAAGGAAGGGCTTTTTAAAATTTATTTTATTTATTTTTTAATTTTTTTAACTTTTTGTTAAAGTCACATCCAGCAGCAAACACACCGTCAAAGTGCTGGAGACAAGGAGGGGAAATCTGACTGACATTTCCAGGTGCCAATTACTAAGATCTTGTTCTTCTTCTGGGAGGACTGTGAATTAATTTCTCCTATTTTTTAAAAGGAGCTATTAAAGCTGACGGTACAGCTACCCTGTTCTCACTCATAGTCTCCCCCACACCTCAAACAGTATAAACCCGGCGTAGAACGAAGCCCGTCACATCCATACAGATGTTATCGCGTGTTAGGTTACACTCACTTTTCTGAGGGACAGGTGTGGAAAAGCACCAGGGAGCGATGCACACATCATCCCGACTCTACGGGAGGGACACATCCTGACCGGGGGCTGCGGGAGCTGTAATTAAAGCCTGGGACACGAGGAGGCTGTAACGGCACTAAAAACTGACACTATCACCATGGGATCTCCAGGCCTCCCGATCCCTCGGAAGTCTCCAATCCCAGCATTAGTCTTCCCAGCCTTTTCAAAATCTGCTTAGCTTAGTTAAATGAACAAAAACCTCCAGAAACCAACAGATGCAATGCTACATGATGTTAGCAATGCTGCAAAAGTCTACAGGAAAATAAACTATGACTCATCTTTTTAAAAATATTTTAAATGCCAATCTTTCCACTCAAGCAGAATCATGGTCTTTACCAAAACTTTTTGAGATGAAAAATGTAAATGAAGTAACAGTCAAACTTTGCACAAATCCAAAGTAATTCTACGTAGTTGTTCATTTACAGAAAGAAACTGTTTTTCTTCAAGTATTTCATTTGGCTGTTTTCTAAATGAAAAGTTTCGGCACCTTTTCACCTACAACCGTCGTTTCATTTCATTTTAAAAAACCAAGGTTAAAAATTGTGCAAAATCTAAACGGTTGCCTCCATTTAACCCAAAGCAACTTTAAACATATTTATAGGCATATTTTAATTGAGAAGCAGGAAATTGCTCTTCACCCCGCCGTACCTGCTGCACGGCCCCTTCCCCCAGCTTTGCACAACCCGTGCCACAAGGCCTGTTCGGAGAACAAAAGCAGCCAGACTCCACTCTGCTGACTGGGTTTTATCTGTGGTAATTTTACCTCCTCCACAAGGCAGTGGGCCAGACTCTTTTTGCAGCAACACTAGAGTAAATCAAGATCAAAGCCTCCCCCCCAGGATAATGGTACTGTTACTCAGGGATTTACACAGCTTGGGCAAGGATGAGAATCCCGTCCCTGCACAGAGTGGGAGCCCCTACCCTTCAGCTCCTTGCTGAACGTCCTTCCAACTGCCCGGAGCACAGCATTTTCAAGCGAAAACTGTGTTAACAATGATCGATAGACAGAACAAGCAACTGGCTGCATGACACACTTCTTCCTGGATGAGCTGAGGGAAAATCAACCCGGTCGCTCCAGCTCTCGCTGTGCCAGCCGGGCGGCTGCTCTACCGACAGGGACCTTGCTGCCAAACACCACTCGCCAGCCCCTTCCGCTGCCGTGCCAAGGTGGCAGTTCACCTGGCAGCCCAAGTAAAACACACTTTATCTAACCTGGATGGCAAGAAGTTAACCGGGGACCCATCGCCTCCAGGAACTCCGGCAAAGCGGCTGACAGTCCGCCTTGCACAAGGCTGGACGCAGAGACGCCGGACACACCGCGTGCCGAGGGTGCCGGCCCACCGGCGCATCTTGAGGGCTCTGCCCATCTTTGGTGTTTGCCTGCATGTTGTGGGGCCTGGGGCTGCCCTCTGCAAGGGGCTCGCTGATGGAGCACGGGTCTCCCTACAGTCTCCGCCTCGCCTGTACGACATCTACAGCCTGTACGATGGACGCTGCTGCTTTGTCCCAGGGACAGTCATTGTCCTGTTTGCGTACAGTTTGCTGGGTGCTTCTCCTCTCCACAAAGCGCGCTGCAAGTAACATGAAAGCACGAACTGGATAAATAGGCTCCTCTGACATGATTGGGCACATCTCTGAATGTTTATGGCAGAGAACAGATATTTAGATATTTACAGGGAATATGTTTTGTCGGTGCCAAACCCTAGGTTTTGCTGTCAGAAAAAACAAACACAAGCACCGAAACTTGTCTTCAAATGGAAATCTGCACAGAAGACAGTGATTTCCCCATCAAACCAGTTTTATTAGATATAAATACCTAATTATTTGTACCAAGTGCTGGGTTACCAAAAATTTTACATGCAACTTTTATATCATGTGTAGGAGTCTTTATATAAAAAGACCTATGTATCTACATACATATAAATGAACTTGACTTGAATGCCATGTGAGATACTATTGCTTTTTCTCCCTTTCCCTGGACTTTTTAAATAAAGATTCCAAAAAAATAATAATTAGAAGAAATTCTCTCCCAGTTTGTAGGAATTTTCCTGGCCTTGAACACCTACCACTCCAGTAATGTTATTAATGAGACACTTGCACCTCTGTATTTTCCAGCAGGCTCTCTTCCTCGATCGCTTTTCTAACATCTCGTCAGTGCTGTTCTTTTAGTTTTGTAAATGCACTTGCATGAGAAAGACATTGCGAACACGCTCAAGACTCACCAAAGCCCATCCCTCCAAAGAGCAGAATTAATAATATTATTAAACCTCACAAACACTACATACAGAACTCATACCTAATACACAGAGTATGTATCCTAAAACACACACAAAATCCTTCTGACTCAAGCCCAAACTCCTACACTGGCCTCACAGAAGGAAAAACATACACAAATCTACATACATACAGACACACTATATAGGCATATGCCCACACAACAAACACCAAGACAGAATAAAAACACACACAAACAGCTTGATAAACACACAGATCTCACCCATACATACATTACCTACCCAAACCACAAAAAACAGAGCCTAAATATAAACTCCTCCCCAACAATACACAAACATCCCCCAAAAACACACCACGCACACCAAATGCCTGCCAAGTATAATCACAAATACACACAGCAAACACATTCTTCAAAACATACAACTCATCAGAGGCAGCCTACTAACTACAGAAAAAAGGAGCTCAATGTGTATATTTAAAGGTTCAACACCTTATGTCAGCTTTTGCTTTCTAAAGAGTGGGGAAAAAGACAGACAGACGGACAGAGAGGGGAAGGAGAGACTGGCAGAAGGCAACAGGGAGGAGGAAAATGTGAGTTGCCTTGTGGGGAAGAATATGGATCAGGCTGTCATCTGGAGACCCATCTTCATCCAGAATTAATGCACTAAAGTTCTTTGGTTTTACTCTAAATGGTTTTAAAGAGACAGCAAAAGCTGTGCTCTGGATGCCAGGCGCATGGGTACCTTGGCTGGCTCAGGCACTTGGGAACTGAGAAGGCAGCAGGTTCAGCATTTTGGGGCCAAGCCGGAGAACCCCTGCACGCACTGCAGAACCTGGGCTAAGTCGGAAGGAGGGAGTTGGGTTTTCTTTAATCTGCTACACATGTCCTAAAAAGTTTAACCCCTAAGCTCGCTCATGATGCACACCCGACAGGGAGCACAGTGCGAGGCAAGCACAGCCTTACGCTGTTCTGTCAGCAGCTCTGTCCTAGTGCTGCGGGAGAGGGATCAGTGCCGGGATCCCCGCATCGAGCGAGGGGAATGCGCTGGCTCTGCAGAGCAGCCGGAGAGAGCCGCAGAAGGCTGCGGGGAGGGCCGGCAGAGCAGGCCCCCATCCTGCGCAGCTCTGCCACGCAGCGGGGACCAGACGGGAAGCCTCCGAGGCACCGGAGCGAGCAGGCAGAGAGGAAGATGCTTTGGGGAGAGCAAAACCTGTCATCGTTTACGAGGGGCATGATCTGGCAGCCTGAGCCTGCAAAAGAGGCCGGCAGCACCGCGGGGCAAATGCTGCGAGTGGCCTGGGGAATGGCTCCTGGGGCCAGCCAGGAAAAGTGGCACAGGAGAGGCCGCACACGGACACTGGGGAGGGCAACCTTGGCTCACAGCCCCTGTGCCCCTCAAACCACACACTGTCCTCAGGACAACTCTCCGGAGGAATGGTACGAGCTGTGTGCTGACCCCCCCCACGCCTCCTCCCTCGAATGAATCAATACATCCTTACCTCCGACTCCCATACCCCAGGGGGGATGCTATGGTTGGGGCGGGGGAGGAAGAACTGAGAGCAAACAACAGCAACAGGAACAGAGTTGAGCCATTTCAATTATTCATATGCCAGATGGATTCTTTTCCTGCCCTTTTTTTTTTTTTTTTTTCTAAAAAAAAAAAATAAGAAAATAAAAAAAGGGGGAGAGCACTGATGTTTGGGGAGTGAAGGGAGGAAAACATATTTTCCCCAAAACAAAGTGCAGAAAAGAGAGGGGAAAGCCCCAGCATACCCATCTCTGTGCGAGGAGACCACAGGGAGTGCAAGAGTTTCCACTCATCAGGGAACTCACAAATGACTGATCTTTTATTTTACAGGCACAGAGCAAAAGAGAATAAGAAAGTGCACCAAAAAAATAAGAGGGAGAGAGAAAGGGAAGGAGGGATGGTGACAGAGAGAGAAAGGGACACAGAATGAAAGAGAGAGAGAGAGGCAGCAAAGAGAAAGGGAGGGGGGCCGGCAGAAGAGGGCTTTGACCTTCTGTGAAGGATATAAAAAATCCAGCAGCCTCAGGGGACACCCAACTATCTAGCATATTGCTGTTAAAATGTCTGCAAAATTTAATACACTTGGCATGCCATCTAATCAGTCCTTGGAAACCACGGTTTTTCTCCCTCCTGCACTCCAACTGTCTCAGACCTCCAGCAATTGGGGATGAGGTTGGGGATTTTCTACAGATGACAGAAAGTTTGGTGTATGCACACAGGGTAGGTTGGGGGTTTAATTTGTGTTTCATTTGCCTTTTTTTTTGGGGGGGGGTAAACAAACAGCTGCCTTTTTCCCTTTTAAAAAAAAAAGTTTGTACAGATTCCTGCATGCCAAAGAGCTGCTGCTGGATGTGCAGGGTACGAGTGCCTTGTGCAGAGCGTGCGGGCACACCGGCACGTGTACAAACCGACACGATGGACGGGCGGACGGATGGGAAGCATAGTGGCATGCTCACCCATAGCTCAGCTGGTGCCAAGGGGAGCGTGCATGGCTGTGCTGGCACACCCCACCAGCGCCCGTGTGTGTGTGTGCCGGCGCTGCAGGTGTGCTCCCACAGCAAGCCAACGCTCGTGCACGCCTGCCCGCACACCCCAGTGGCGTGGGCACACTTACCACAGGGAATGGGCTGGGGGGGCGAGGGAGGGCGAAACCAGCCCGAGGACGGGGCGGCACTTTGGTGCTGATGCTCCTTATTGAAAGGGACAGCTGCCTACATCGCCACACAACAGCAAAGGAAACAGCTCTCGGGGAAAACAACAACAAAAAAGCCCCAACCCTCAGAATGATGAATACATCCAACACTTGTTACCTCATGCAAATGTCTGGCAGGAGCTCAGCAGGTTGTAGGGCTCCAAAACAGCTGGGTAAAGTGTTTCCAAGCCGAGTGGGAGAAGGCCACCCTGTCACTCCGTGGGGAAGGGGATGGAGAAGCCAGTGCAGAGCGTGGTGCATCAGGTGCTTTCAGCTGTGCCAAGACAGCAAAGAGCTTGAGACAGGATCAGGCCCTTCAGGAGGGGAAGCCGATGCCTCCAGTTGGGTGTGGAGGTTTATGACCTTGGTCATCCAAAGAGGAGTCCCTGACAGGCGAGGGCAGGCATCAGCTCTAAGAGTAGAGCACAGGCTCTCAGCTAACACAGAGGTGCTGCAGGGCCCTTGGCGCAGGTGGGACCTGGGCCAGCTGATTCAAGCACGTGGACATCTAACCTCCTGCCTGGGCAACCTCGGCCCTGGGGACCACTAAGAGAAACCAGGAGCCCAGGGCCCTTCTCAACATGAGGAAAGCGAAAGACGTGCTGAGGAAAGGGTTCAGGCAGCAGGCAAGGGGGGAATTGAGCCCACGAACACCCTGAGACCCCGGAGCAGAACGGGCACAGCTGCTCAGAGACAGGCTTGTCCTGCAGCTCAGGTTCTTCCCAGCTCGTTGGGACTGTGTCATGGGAAAACCACAGAGGGAAGCCTCTGCAACTTGGAACAAACAGGACTCCTGGCCCACTGAAGATGGGGCAAAAAGGCTCCTGGGTCCTCCTTTTCTCTGCAGAAGAAGGGGCTTGGTGAGAGTGAAGGCAGAGAAGAAAGCACAAAGGCAACGGACAGCACTGGGAGGAGTTATCAGTGGAGGAAGGGAAGGTGGCACTGGGCCACTGATGGGATAGGAAAGGGCATGGACTCACAGGACTACAGAGAAAGGACCTGAAAGTTTAAACCAAGACACAGGCCCCAGATCCTACCCAGCTCAATCAAAACTTTGTTCAGTAAAACTGTTAATTGCTAAGGAACCAAATAAAAGAAACCCCACAGGCTGAAAACTGCTCAGAGTCTTTAATTAGCCAAAAACCCAAAGTGGTTACAGGAAAATGAGAGTGTAAGAGGGGATCCCGAGGGAGTACTTATGCTACTCCCCCTTCTCTCCTTCATCACCAAACAGCCCAGGGTAAGGCCACGGTAGCAGCCTCTTTGATAGCAGATTTGGGAAAAGCATTTCGGCTTGGTTTCTTTTTACCGTCCAGAAGATGAGCGCCCCAGCCAGTGAAACTCAGATTTGAGACAGGCACCTAGTAACCCCTGGGGCTTCAGAGCCTTCCGTTCAAACCCCACACCAGCTGCCTGCTGGAGACGCAGCGAATGCCTTCCCCTGTTTGCATTGAGACAGCCGGCTCTCCAGTCCCTTTAGGGTCAAGAAAAATAAATTGCCCCTAGCGCCTAACCCTCATAAAGGACAAAAAAGAAAAAAAGCTCCAGGTCAGAAGCAGCTTGTTCTTTAATGCACTGAAGGATCACCCAGACAAACGTACCCGTTTCTGCTGCCTTCCACCAACAAATTCAGAGCTCTTCCTAATCCCCACACAGGCTGGCAACTGTCTAAACAGCCACATGCCCAAGTGCCCAGTCACTTGCCAGCCATTTCTTCTACTGCTTTAAGAAGCAAAGCAAAGGTGAGAGAAGTGCCTGAGTGTTTCAGCTCTTCTGCTACCCCCACACATAGTTCACACCTTGCCCCTTAATTCCTGCCCAAGGCAACTGGACTGGGTTTGGAGTCTCACCCACGCAATTCTCCTCACTCTCCCTTCTGCGAAGGGCTTAATATCTCCGGTGTGCATTGAGCAGACAGCTGAAGGCTCTCCACTCTACACAGGCAATGCACAGACTCACCGTGTGTGCGCATGGGACAAAAGGAGGACACACAAGCTGGAATCAGGGAGAAGGGCCAGCGGCACTGGAATATGTCACCTGTGAATGGCAGTGGAGTATGTGACCATCCCTGGGAGCTGGTTATGGATCCTGCAGTCATCCAAGCTCAGAGTCCTCTCAGAATAATGGCTTCATGCGTGAAACCCAAAAAAAGACCCTCAAGAACAGCATAAATGAGAAAATAACACCTTACGGAGGAAGCATCCAGCCCATCCTAATTTCCAGGCTGATTGCAACCTGCTCCAGCCTACCCCCTCCCCTGGGGCCTATCTAGCTGAGAAATCACAGACAACCAGGGCGGCTGTTCCAGCCAACTTCCTCCAGGGAACCTGCAGCTTCCTCCTGGGACTGTCCTCCCGCTGGCTTGTTACCGCCTCGCAGAAGAACGTGAGGGCCACGGCCTTCCCCAGCACTGGCTCTACCTTTTCTCTTCTCTCTGAGGCAGCACTGAGGGTCACAAATCTGACACACCAGGTTTGGACAAAGGTAGTGAAGTGGAGAGGGCTTGAAGAATGAGACTGGTAACGGTAGGAAACACGGGTAAACACAGGCGTTATGCACAGAGAGAGAAAGAGAGGGAGGTACTCCAGGAGGCTGTAAATTCATATTTCTAATTACTTCCTCATGTTTTTCAGCACTCCTCAGTCAAGTTTGATTAAAATTCCTTTCAAGGGAAGACGCTCCATAGAGAGAGCTGCTATGGAACAGGCAGCTCGTGGAGTTTGCAAAATTGCTAGGGGTGGGCGCTAAGTGCAATAGTTTGGGAGCTGGGTACAGATCAGCTGCATGTCCCGTGAGAAGCCACCCTTCAGACGCAGAACGCCAGTTCAGGTCTGCCCGTTCTCATACTGTCAGGGTACAAAATAGGACACGGCTCCCATCCCTCATCCCTCACACACAGAGCTGATTGAGACAGCTTCCACAATAATCTCCTTCCTAACTGGCAGATAGGGTCCTCCCAGGAGCATGTAAGAACTTCCTATGAAACATATGCCTCTGCAGATGGGGGAAGCTGATGCTCCCTTCCACCTAAGAGTCTCTTATGCAGGGGCTACTCTTCTCCGCTGTGAAAAGCAGGACTCAAGACCGTACATCCTTATTGGATGTAAGGCTGCACCTTACATCCCTCTGGTTATTCAAAGGAGAGAAAGCCTGAGATCTGGCAGGCAACAGTAATTTATGTGTAACAGAGATCCTTCCAAAGGTATGAAAAGGAAGCACAGCAATGGAGAAGGACTAAGGCAGAAGGCCACTTCTATCGCCTTCAGTCCTAAGAAGCCTTGGCACCATCCTTATACGGCACCAGCTGTCACCGGGCAGAGGTGGCCTTCCCAGTGGACAGGAGGGTTTAACACAGTTCCCTCAGGGACATTTCCAGGAATGGCTTCAGCATGAAACGCTCAAGAGCTTTCCCTCAGAAACCCTCCCCTCAGCAACTCACGGTTACCAGTTGTACAGGGTATTTCTGACGGATCCACTCCCCCTTTCTGCTGGCTGTAGGAACCTCTATTGCCTACAATAGCTCCCTGGGTCCCCTCCGTGTTCTCTGTCCAACTGCAGACAAGATGTTCACCCAACGCGACGGCCAACTCCCGGGCTGCCTCTCCCACTCTCTGAGCCCTTCCAAGCCCTCAGAAGAAAGGGTGTGAGTACAGCCAGTTCTCGCTCCTGACCCTGCTCTGCCAAGCTCCCTGCAGGAAGGGATGCCCCAGCACGAGGGCTGGGGACCACAGAAGGTAAGCAGCGCCAGGGTATTTTTTTGTTTATCCTCGATGCTGTGGCAAGAGTGAGACGGAAGAGATGCTGCTGGATATCAGCCTCTGAGTTCCCTACATGGCTCTGGGGAAATCATGATTATCTTGATGCCTGGTTTCTCTCCTTTCTCTCCCCCTCCCCTCCCTGCTCTGAATATGTGAGTGTCTTAATGCTCATGTGAGTTAAGGGACAGATCCTGCAACAATCACCTGGGCCTGGAACAGGCAGGTTCTGAGGAGTTTCCTCTCTTACATGACCCTGTCAGGACGCACAATTCACAGTTCAGCTAACCAGGAGACACGCGATCCATGACACTGCCCACACTGGCCACAAACAAATGATAAAACACCCTTTCTGGTTAAGTTGCTGTCCATCACACACAAGACACAGGTCACGGACAGTGAGTTTAGCCGGCTCCGCAATCTTCTTGAGCTCCCTTCCCATCCAACCTCTGCCCAGCCTGTAACAGAAGGACCTAAGGATGAGGAGAGGAGGAGGCAGAAAGATTCCAGCTGCACCTCAAACCCTAAATTCAGAGCCACCAATGTGCTTAGGAACAGAAGTGCAGAAAATGATGCTTAATGCTGCACTGTTTACAAGTGAGATCTGACATTCAGACACGGTCAGGCTAGGGAAGAGGTCTCGTTCTTCATGTAAAGCCCTTGCACAATGCAAGCTGAAAGGTGAGCAAACCAACCCACAGCAGGGAGACCACAACATTACTGTCTTTAACCTGCAATCGCTGCAACCCAAGCCAGCAAGGTGCATGCAGGCAGAGCAATACAGATGAGCAGGCCCAAGTGAAGAGCTGCCCGGTTTTGGGGAGCTGAATGCAAAGCGTACTTACGCAGGCAACAGGAACCAGGAACGTGCCCGGGACCTGTCGCTGCTGCCTCTGGAGACAATGCACCTGGGGTGCTGGGTGCAGGCTGCAGGTGCTGCCGACCATACACCGATGGGGGAGAGCGGGGGGACCCACACGCCCTGGGAGCAGGGGAGGGTGTCGATGCAAAGGAGGCGGTAGCTCGCGCTGCGTGGCAGGAGTGTGATCAAGCGGGGCAAAGCCCTGCACCACGTCCTCCCCACTGGGAAAGTGCACGAGCTGTGTTTGGAGAGGGGAGCCTCTCCTCTGAGAAACCCAGAGGTGGTTTGAGGGGGGGGCCTCCAACTCCAAAGTCATCCAAGTTTCTGAGGTAATTAATTTACTGCTGAAAGAAGGAGCAGGAAGAGCAATAAAAGAGCCTTTGTACTTAGGGTGGGGCAGGAGCATGGGAAGTCATTTCAGAGAATAAGGAGTTGGGGGCAAACAAAAACAAAAAATAAAAATAATAAACTGACTGACAAGCTTACAAGAAAAGCCACATTTTTAACATTCTTAATCCCTAGAATAAACACAGAGGGAGGAATGAGGACAGAGCTGGCTGTCCTCAGAGATCACTGGGAGAGACTGGGCTTGGTACAGACGAGATTTTGTGCTGGTGGCTGTTGTGGATGGCACTGCCCAAGCCCGGGAGAGGTATGCGAAAGTGTGTAGGGGAAACAGGGCAGAGGATGGTAAAATCAAAGGCAGACTCTCACTTGGATCTTCAATCTCTCTGCTTTTTCCTCTCATGCTCTCTATACTACTGCTGTTTTACCACAATCAAAATTACACTAGAAACACAGAACCAAATGTGTCCCAGCCAGCAGCGCAAATGCAGTGGCACTTTGAGAGATCTACACCTTCTTACCACCCCAGTCAGCTGCCATAGTAAGAACCAAACTGCATGACCCTGTGTCCCCCCACCCCCTGCTTTTGTCTGATTCCCATCCTCCTCCAAAGCATCCTTCAAATTTCTCCGGGATAGCAGGAGTTAAATGGCTGGTTTTAGTGGCAGAGACACGTTTAGGAAGGGATTGAATTTGTGCGTGGTGCAGCCAGTTCCCTGTTTATTAATAAGCTATTTATCATTGGTGTTGCTTTTAATACCATTTTGGCTTAATGTTGTTAATGAAATATAAATACCCGCACTAATGATGTTGGTCAGGAGGCAGCATGGGCCACTGGCAGCTTTGCAGGAGGGAGGCCAAACCACGGCTGTGTGTATGAGAGGCTGCGACGGCAGGGCTGCCAGCCCAGCCTCCGGAAGAGCTTCCCCACACACTCCCACCACAAGACTGCACAAAGCCCAGCAGGACGAGGAGGGGTGCCACGGGATGGGGTGGGATGGGATGGTGCCATGCTGACAGGAGGGCAGAGAGAGGTTTCCAGCGGCTCCAGACCACTCTGGCAGCCCAGGCCCAAGCTAGTGCCCACCAAAGCTGCCCAGAAAGGAAGGGGGCTCAGCATCACAGTTCAGCTCCAGCGAGGCACAGGGCTGCTCCCTTTCAACTCCCTGCCTTTTGAGATCACAGCAAGAAGCTCCCTCGGCCCAACGTGTCTGTGTTGGGGACCCTGCGAGCTGCAAGGCAGCTCTCTAGATGGAAATATGTAGAAGAAGAAGTCAGATGAGTTTTGTTTGCTTAATGCAGTTGCCCCACTGGAAGAGCAATCTGCAGGCTCTGCACTAAGCTCCCCCAGGGCAGCTCCCACATCAGCCCAAGCCCCCTTCAGCAGAGGCGTTCCCCAGCGACCACCTTGGAGTCGCTTGTGGCTCATGCCGGGCTGGCCGCGGGGGCTTGATCTGGCTTCAGGCCATGGGGTGCTGCGGGGTGAGGTGGGGCAGGAGGAGCTCGCCCAGCTCCTGAGACTGCCTGCTGCTCCACAGCTGCAGCCTTGCTGCCCGACCGTGGATAGGGAAGGGGCCATGCTGCCCTGGTCTGCTGCAGGCTAGGTGGGGATGGAGAAAATAAAGGAGTCTCCTGCCCTTGCAGGGAACAACGTCAAAAGCTTGGCCTTTGGCAAGGGTTCAGAGGCTTGCTCTGGGTCTGCAGAGAGACCTCGCATGGGTCCCTCTCCATTAGCTTGTCTCTAGCACCGTCATGGGGCAGGGATTACAAATCTCCCTAAGAAGGCTTTTGGAAATCCCATCTTGCATTACCATTTGCATTAGAGCAGCCCCTAGAGAGAGATGAGGCCTGGCCATGCTCTCAGAAAGAACCTCAGGCCAGGAGAGGTTTCACAGCACCAGAAGAGACTGGCATGGAAAGGCAACAGGCAGAACAGCTTTGGGACTGGTCAGTGGAAGAGGCAGGGGAAAACCTATGCCCGAGGCCACTACGCAACCCAGCAGGCACACAGCTCCCGA
>NW_009598628.1:2729-43725 GCF_000690535.1 Cariama cristata | reverse complement strand
AAATGGACCTTCCCCACCAGGAAGTTCCAGATCTCCGCAAGCCTCCAGAACAAAACACTTGTCTCAGAAGCAAACTCCAAACCCCATCACCGCCTCAAGAGTCACTGAAGAGGCAAATACGGAGAAGCAAATATATCACACTCTGTCTTCAGACAGCTCTCCTAATAGTCACTTGTCTTGCTCCAAGTTGACCCACTCCACTAATCTCATTTAACAAGGAGGGAACCAGAGTTCCCTACAAGGCTGGAAGCCTAATCAAATGGGAGGACTAAGAGCAGAGGATGAGCATGCACACCCTTACCTATCAACCCCTCCCAAGCCAGGGGCACCAGAGTCCCCGTCTTCTGCGATTGAAAGAGGTGGCCTCGTGCCCTCCTTCATGTTGCCGCTTCTGCCAGAAAAGCCAACCCATCATCTGTTTGCATAAAATGCGCGAAGATGCATCCCTCTTCCTCTCAATCCCCACTCTTTTTTCTTTTGCTTTGCAGTCTCCCTCTCCTCTCTCGCAGGTAGCCAGCGCAGAGGAAGCTACAACTGGTCTGCACTGGGAACTCTCCTGGTGGCCCCAGCCACAAGGAGTGCCATCAATTTACACTGTTCCTTTAAGACGTTATCTTTTAATTTGGTGCTCCCCCTTTCCCCTCCTCAACTAACTGATTTATTAGTTTACATCTCATAAATTGTAACCCCTCGCCTCCCCCTTCACCCTCCCAGATGCCATAAATCCCCTTCAGGGCCTCGACACCCTCCTGCATGTGGTGCAGCCCCCTGCCCCCCAAAGTCACCTCCGAGTCCCCAGGGAGTGCGGGGCTCATTTGCTGGGGGTTTGGTCTAGCTCGTCTCAGCAGCTAATCCCTTGGGTGGCTCCTGTCAGATTATTAATTAGCTAAAGCGGATCGGCCCTGGAACAACATGCGGTTGGACTTCAGATAAAACAGGACGGCAGAGGCTTGGCATGTGGTTGTTTAAAGGGACATTGTCCCTTTTTCCTCTTGCCTTCTCCTGGGGTGGGAGGAAGAAGAGGAGGAGGAGGAGATGGGCTACTTCCACAGCTGCTCGCAACCCCCAGCAGTTTGCCACCCTGGTCACAGGGCTGTGCTGCTCAGCGGGGAGTGAGCGCAGGCCCGGAGGTGCAAAGGACCGGAACAGCAGGCACCATCCCCACCCTCGCCCTGTGGCAGCTACAACTCTTCCAGCTGTTGGAAAAGCTTTAGGAACCTGGTTCAGAGGCAAGCAGCGCTCAGCTGGAGGGTCTCACCACTCCTCACTGCCACCTCCCCTCTGCTGTCCCTTGTCCACGCATCGCTCCCGACAGAGAACTTGGTATTTGCAACTACTCAAGAAATGAGGTAAAGACTGCTCCAAGGGGCCATGGTCATCCCCACTTTGAGAACAGGTATTTCGAACAGGAAGAAGCCATCCAGTTTGTGTGTGCAGGTTTTAAAACCATCTTGCTTCTGCTGAGCAGCCTTCCTGAGCAGGATAAAGAGTGAGTGGTCCCATATGCATTATACTGGAAAACCGGCAAAAGCGAGCTGGAATGAGAGTCAGCGTGCCCGATGCTGGGGAGCAGCTCACCTCCTCACTCCCTTCCCACTTTGGATTGTTTTGACTCAAACCGATGAAGCTGAAATATCGAGTCACAACGGCACTAAACTTCATTACAAGCTCTTAACACAGATTACTTAATAAAAAACAGGCTGCTTTAATTGCTTTTCCCCCATTAGCATTTCTGGAGAAGAAAATTCTGATTAATTTGAAGAGGCACATTTCCCCCACCCCTTGCGCTGCCCTGTGAACCAGACCTCCTTCCCACACCAGCGTTGTCCAGAAGAGCATCCCAGAGAGCAAACAGAGAGCCCAAATCCACACGACTCTGAAACACAAAGGGACTAAGGGCCTGGGTGAACAGATGGGAGTAATGGAGTGAAGCAAACAAGGGAAAGAAAAATCTCCTCTCCTTTCTGGTGAACCCATAAAAAGCGGCACAGGGGAATGAGCAAGAAGTGGGGAGAAGAGAACAGGATAAAGGGAGGATAGCTAGTATGGCAGAGTTCAAAGAGCAAGCCCAGAGGTTGCTTGGTGACTGATTTGGTGGGGTGCCGGGAAGCACCTTCACCTCTCTCTGCAGCGAGAAAGGGCCGACAGGCAGCTCTGCCAGGGGAACATTGTTGTGGATTTTCAAAGTTTGGGCCAAAAGCCTGGGAGCTCAGTGCTCTCCACTTGCACCTGGAATGGTCCCTGCTCCTTGCTGAGGCCCTGGTTAGATAGCTGGTTCCAGGGGAGGCTTAACTGCACCTTCCCCCTGACGGGTCACCCCCAGCTTAGGAGTGCTGGGAAGTCAGGGGGAGGCAGGGAAAGCCCCCCTCATGGTCCGGCAGCTCCTTCTGGGCTGGGAGAGCCAGGCATACAACAGTCTCATCCGCAAAGGAAGGAGCCTCTTGGAGGGGAAAGCCAGAGCAAAGCTGCCTCAGGGAACAAGCAGGGCAGGCAGTGGCGCTGGGCTGTGCTGCCACAGTACAAGATGCCAAGCAGCTCTCCTCACTCCATCCCCAGGACAGCTCTCTGCCTTCATCCCTACCTGATTCAGGGATCGAGGACGTCCAGCTACCAGTTCCTCAAAGATCAGATGTCAGAGAGGACAAACCCCCTCTGCCCCACACCATACGTGACCAGCTCAGGTAGGATCTGCACTGCTCCACTGCTGAACAGCCCCAGGTAAAACAAGTCTACCAAACCATTCCTGGCCTTCGGGGCAACTGACTTCAGCTCCCGCTGTAACTAGCCTTGGCCAGGCAGGATGGCAACCAGGTTCCTGAGAAGGCTGTTCCCTAGGTCAGCACACTTCAGGGACACGGTAAACCAGTAGGAATTGCTCCCATGTGCCAACTCTTGTCAACCTCGCAACGCTTCGTGTTTTTCTTAAAGCCTGAGGTCTTGCAAGTTACATAAGATTTTTGTTTTGTGCAACCATGTATGTATAGTGCTATCCCTCCCTCTGCTCCCCCACTAGCAGGGCACAGCAACCTGAAACGTGATCTGTGTGCACCCTAAACACATAGAAACCTCGGTATTATTAAGTCTTATAATTGGGGGGAGGAGGGGAGTAGCTTTTGACTTCTGAAAGGACAAGGCTAGCAATATTGTTTGCTCATTTTACTTTCAAACTCACCTTAGTTTGTCCTCTCCTCTTTTCTCTTGTATGTTCTATTAATGTACAGCTAAGACAAACTCAGCAAGAATCACAAGAAAGACACTGGGACAGATCGTAAACTGCCCTGGCAAAAATCAGGATAGTTCTGCTGGCTGAAAATGCAGCTCTGCTGCTTTACATCAGCAGATGGCTTACCTGTGGCTCTGAATGGTTAATATATAACTGCAGTAATAACAAAAAAAAAGCCCCAGCATTAATACATAATTTGTCAGAGGCTGTACCCTAAAACAGCCTTTCCATATTCAGCTCAAGTAGTGAGATAAGCCTCACCTCCAGTACTGCCCCATGGGCTGAGCACCAGCTCTGGAATGAGCCCCCAGTAGAAGACATCAGAGAACAGATCACATTCACTTTACAGTATTTGTTCATTTTTCAAATTTTTTGTTTTTTATCAACAGATTCCTAAGAACTACGTTTTGAGCATGCATTTCCCTCGAACACTCATGTGTATACTTAGCACTGATTGCTCCAAGTGCTTTCCAACCGGTTTCCCTTGAGTAACAGCAGCAGGTCAGCATCCCCGTTGGCTCCTGCTGGACAGCTGCCCGACGGACCGACGGACGGCCCCACATACAGTCCCCACCAGAGCTGAACGTGTTCCTACATGTCTAATGGAACCCTGCAAACTGGCAGAGCACTATTAACCTTTTCTTTTAGCTAGCTGTTTCATCAAGGTGCCACAGAATTGCTGCCTGCATCCCAGCTGAGAGAGCTGCTGTTGGATCTAGTAAGGACAGGAAGAAATACTGTCAGATGGTTAAAGGAATCAGGAGATCTGGCTTCTCCTCCCAACTCTGCTTCTGAGTCATTATTAGCATAAAATCAGGTTTGTTACATCAGTGAAGCTTGAGTAAATAAACCACGACTCATCACTGTGTTTTATTTTGCAATACCTCAGTGGGCTCCTCTCTACAAATAAACACTGTTAATGCTCATTGCAATTGCAGGTATGTGGGAAGGAAAGTGATAAAAGCACTTAAACCCATCTAAAACCTTTATGAAGAACAGCAGGGCAAAATCACAGCTTTTCTGAGGATATTGACTTTCACAGGACAGGCATTTAAAGAAAAGGCAACCCTTACCTGGGGAGACTAAAAGACAAGTAAGTCATGCCTGCAGGTCTGACAGAGCTGACGGGTAAGAAAGACTGGGAAACGTCCCTATCCTCCTCTGAGGAGCCAAGGCTGAAATCCTGACTCAACTGAGGTTTGCAGTAAAACTTGTGTTTGCTTTAATAGCACCAGGATTTAACCTCCGTAAAGTTCAAGAGTGAAGACAGAAGCCCTTGGAAAGAGATGGCCATCTTCATCAGCAATGGCTCTAGGAGACTGAGAATACCATGAAGCCAGAAGAATGACTGAAGGTAGCAGGGAAAGCAAGGCCTGACCCCATGAAGCCCTGGTCCAGTCCTGTCTTCTCCAGTACAGAACATCCTTTTTCCATCTGAGTTTTTAGGGCAGGCTGGTCTCCTGTGTGACAGCCACCCAGGCAACTGTTGGCCCTCACTTAAGCACTGGGCTTCTTTAGGACTAAGCTGCTCCACATATCCGTGCACGTGAGCTCTGTGATCGCACCCCCCTGCACCACCGGCCGTCTACTCAGACCCAGGAGGATCCCGCTCAGCCGACTTCCTCACGGCCAAAAACCTCTTCAGCTTGTGCACCTCAGACAACTATTCCTCCTCACGCGGACGGCCGTAGGTGCAAAATCACTACCTGCTGGGCACAGCAGGGCTTCTGAAAGGGCTCTGGGCTGCGCCTGCCTTTAGTTTGAAACTCAATCATTCCGTGTCTCTCAAGAGCCCTGTAAGTGTTCCCCCCTCAAATGCAGGCAGCGAGGCCTTTCACTGAACCCCTGAGCCTTCCCAGCCTGCTTAGATCCCACTGCTGGACTTGGTCTTCCATTAGGAGGCTGCATTAGCGTCTGCCGTTATCCAAGCGAGCAGGAGGTGCTAAGGTCCTTAGTGGATCAGGCCTCAGTCCCCTTCCCAGACCAGATGTGGTAAGGACAGCTATACGGCCTCCCAAGCACATGATCCTCTTTCCTCTCCTTTGACTTCCCCCCATTCAGCTTTCCACAGCCGCCAACCAAACATCTGATCGAAGGCCCGGGGGAGGGAGTCAGAACTGTCCAGTCTGGTTATGAGTGAAGGTCATTGATCTAGCACAGACCAGGGATGCGGAAAACAGGGGAGGGTGGAAAAAACCCTCTGAGAGAGAGAAGAGAGGGAGAGAGGCAGGCAGAGACGGCGCGCGAGCGAGCGCAGGGGAAGGCAGCGGAAGTGGCTGAAACACGGTTTCACACTCCAAGACCCAAGGGCTGTTGTCAACCCGTCCTTCATGCTCACATCTTGTCACACTAGAGGTCAGGTCTCCCAAGCGTTCCTGGAGAGCTGAGCTAGCCCATATGGCAGGCAATATGTTAACAATATGGATCAGCTGCTCGTCAGGGCCTGAGCAGATGGATGTGACAACCCTGCTCTTATCCCAGACAGGCTTTTAACATCTTCCCTCTCCTCAGCTCAGCCATACCGGAAGAGCTCTGCCCGAGAACCGCTGCCTCCAGCCTAGGTGGACCGCGGGGCCACAGGTCAGAACAGGTAGCGTGGAAACGCCTGCCTTGCTGTATCTGGATGGAAGCAGGCAGGGTAGAGCCCCAGTCAGACCAGCGCAGGCAGGAACCGGGCCAAACATTTATCCAGTGAGAGCGTGCCGTAAACGGAAAGACCTCGCTATAATCCAGATACGTGCTATTAACTCCCAACCGGGGTGATACAGGAGATACTGTATTCAGATATATGTACATGGCATGTTACCACCAGATGCCACACGTTACAGTCTAGACTGAGTTTTGTAACTGCCTGGGAAAATTTTCTCTCACAGAACAAGTAATACATAAATAGATGTATATTTTAATGGGCAAGTTAAACTCCTCCTGGCAAAGGCAGGCAAGTTGATTTCATACACAGGCGGGTAAATTTCCACAAGGATTTTGCAAGGCTGTTTCTTCTTCCCCAGCCCAGCCGAGGATCCGAGCCGTCGGGGCCGGCTGGGCTGGGCCTGCTGCAGTTCTGCGGAAGGCAGAGTTCCCACCTCGCTCCCTTAGCGCTTGTGCCTATGCAGGGATCCCAAGGAGCCTACCAAAAGTAACGCAGTCCGCCCGAGTTAACTCCCAAATTCAGGTTTCCTTTAGGATTGAAGCAAGAGGAAATATTTTGCAAATTCTAACACAGGTTTTTCTAATCCTTTTCCCTTTTTTTTTTTAGCCTTTTTTCACACGTATAGAAGGCTACCCTTCATCACCGGAGCAAGAAAACTCCCTCCAACCCTTATAGTTCTAGGACTAAACAGCCAGCTTGTGCTTATAAACAGAGAGTGAAAAAGTAATCACGGGCTAGAGATGGGCTCTGGAGAACGTGCAAACAGCCTCTGTAGCCCAAAGTAAATTGAGCTTGTTTTGAAAGTAGAAGCCATACAACTTGCTCCAGGGCTGAAGACTGGAACACAGGGATTTCTAGTCCAGAGCATGAGCGATCACAAAGCCACATGCCTGAAAGGCTAACTGCATCTCCTTCACTGAAGTGATGCTTGGAGAACTAGGGGGACCTCAGAAAACAGCTAGAGTCAAGGGAATTATTTCTATTGTCTCTAATGAGCTTCGGTCCCTCAGAAAACAGCCCCTGACGGACACTCAGCTTTGTACAAGCAACGCACCCAGTAGGTACTAGGAGGAGAAGGTAAATATTGAAAAGGATTACTGATGTCCAAGAACCTGAACCTTAAGGTTCACTTCAGCACTTAAGGAATTCCTGATGTATCAGTCTCCTCCTCTCGCCTTCTTGTCTCAGGGGTCCTGCTCATCCCAGGTCCCTGTCAGATGGACATGCAGGGCTTTCAATACCAGGAGCTACACCAGCAGAAACCTGTGAGAGGGGTCACAGGGAAAGCTCCCTCTGACGGAAAAACGGACCCAGAACCTACGCAGCAGCTTCCTCAGCAGAGTTTTTCCCCCTGGATGTTGGGGCTCTCTGGAGAGGCACATAAGGATGTTCAGCAGAAAATTCAATTCACCTGCTGCAGTCAAAACTGAGAATGTGTATCTGATTTGGTAAAACCTCAAGGCTCTTCATTTTCCACTACCCTATTCCCTCGGCCAGAGCTCTGATGTGGGAAGCTCCCTTGCCTCTGGAGGCCTGGGAAGGCATATGCCACTGCTTTAAAAGGGGACACAGGCACTAGGGCAGCTCACGCAGGGAGAGAGGCCAGAGTTCCCTACATTAACAGTTCAAAACCAAGCTTTCCAAATAAAGCATGCCAGACCCTGAAGGAGTTTCAGCACTAGGAAGGTGTGGGAAGGCACAGTTCACCCATATCCCATCCAGAAGCATGCTGTATTTACTGGCAGGTTTACTGAAAGCACTCAGGTCCGTATCTCTGAACACGTGGCAAGCACTAAGCCCTGCCGAGCCTTAGAGGATCACGGCTGTTGCTCTTTAAGGCAGGGCACTCAGAACATGAGTAAATTTCCCTGTGCCACACACAGCCAGGGATGGGCAGGGAGAGCTGAAGCCCCAGACCAACATCTCAGCCCTGTGACTTTTCTTGTCTTCCCTCTTGCTAAGCCAATACAGTCCCTCCACCCTGATCCTTCCCGTTCAGGCCTCAGCTGTACCTGTGACTCACAACAGCTTTGGATACACTGCTTTGCCCAGCTATCATTTATGGCACAGCAGCAAAAGACAGAGGAACACGGTGATACGCAATCCCCACAGGCGCTTCTGGGTGCTGATCTTCATTTAGGTATCATCATAATTTAATGGTGTCAACACGGTATGGAAATACCCCCAACAAAACCTCTACCCCCTACGGAGCAGACATAACATCATACAAAGCCCAGGGACAGTGAGGATCCGCAGCCCCTTCTATCTGCAACACTATGGCAGGGCCACCAGGTACCTCCCAAATCCCCAAACCATTGAGCAGAAATACATTATCCCACTGTTGTTATCCTGCAGCTGCTTTCCTCTAGGCCATGTTGTGCCGTACCTTTCTTTGTAGAGAAGCTGTGACAGAAGCCAAGCAGTGAAGAAAGTAAAATGGCTTTTAGAAACACAGAGTCCCACCCCCTCACAACCTTTCCGAGTTTCCCACCGTGACCACAGACATTCTCAAAACTCCTCTTCTTTTGTGAAACAAGTCAATCAGAAACTGTCCCACACAACACTTACCCAGGGGACTCCCATCCTAGCCTGTTCTGGCATACTATGTTAATTGCTAATACTGCACACCAGCTCATTAGGAAGAAGGAGGCTAAAAGAGGGAGCTGTTCAAACCGGCGCTTTGCTGTGTCAGCTGGGTGCAGAAATGGGCAGCGATGTCAGGGGTAAACCCAGTCCTACTCATAAGCCAGCCCAAGACAAACCAACACCCCACCATTCATTTACCACCCAAACCAATGACTTTCAGCAGCTCTTCTAAACTTTATAGGCTAGAGATTTCCCAGGAACTGGAATGGAGGCTCTGGGGAGCCAAAACCATTCACTCCAGTCCTACTTCAGAGCAGACATTTGATCACAGAACAAAAGCCAGTACCTTGCATTGAGAAGTCACAGGTTTCAAGGTCCATTCCAGTGTACAAAGCCAGGAGAGAAGTCAGTTCTTTGTTTTGGAGGTGGTCTCAGGTGCAGACAGTGTGAGTATGATGGCCTCCCTTCACTTGGTGAAGTCTCTTTGCCCTGAGGAGAGTTTCAAAAGGAAACGAATATTCCCTACTGAGCAGTACAAGAGCCCAGGTGAATCATGAGCACAAGCAATGACGCCGGCCTCAAATGCCACAGCCACCCACAGACCTCAGTCCTTGGTCACACACAACAGCCCAGCAAGGCAAGGCATTTCACACCCTGCCAAACACGCCGCATCCCGGTCTCCTGCTCTGCCATGTGTCACGCTAGCAACTCAAAAGTCAAGGTACAAACTACCTAAGTGACCATCCGGTGGGCCACGCACTCCAACTTTCCCCAGAAAAAAATCCAGGTCAATCGGTTGCAGAAGCAGCCCACAGTACTGAGCCGCTTGCTGCCAAGAGCTTCCCCTCATAGCCAGCTGAGCGTTTCTGCACACAGGAGATCATGATGCCAACCCTCCTTTGGGGGGGAATCGTTCGCTTGTGTTTGTCTTACAACTGCCGGTAGAACAGAGCTCCGTCGTCAGCCTGGTACACCCCCACATCAAATGTAATTCCTCAGCCCCAAAGACGTTACAAATATAACCAGATGAGACAAAGGAAGAATTATTATTTCCAGTTTAGTGAGGTACACAGTAATTAAGTGACTTGTCAAAGGTCACTTGGCAAATCTGAGGCAGAATTGGGAACCAAAACTCAATCTCTCAAATTTTGGTCCAAGAGCTGGACAACAAAAGTCCCACTTCCCTTCCTGTGCTCCTTGGATACCCACTGCCACCTTTGCAGCAGGTTTCACCTTTCTCCCCGCTCTCCCTAAACAGTCAAGACAATTCCCTTCCATTTCCTGCATTGGAGGAAATGAATAAGCACACAGACTAAAAGAACAAGAACTTTTACCTTACTTACAAAATTTTAAAATGTCCTAGCTCCAACATTTGACAGAAGCTCAGAAGCTTCAGACTCTTCTGTGAGGTGGGATTTGTAGACTGGAGGGTTTTGGTGGTGGTGGGTTTTTTTTAATTTCCATCAGACAAAAATAAAAGCAGCAAAACAAAAGAGGGTTGTTGAGATCAATTTGTGATAGGTGCCGGGCCAAAGAAAATGGAGCCAAAGAAGTCAGAACCCTGCAACCAGCAACCTTTGTGTCAATTTAAGCAAATATTGTGGCGTTTCCATGGCAATCCCTGTTTTGAATATCCACTACACTCACTTTTTAAAGGGCTTTTCCTGTTTGCATTTCAACTTCAAAACCTGTAAATATTTTCAGCCTTAACACATCCCGACCTCCCCCAGCCTCTGAAATGAGATACTATCAAAGTTCTGACATGAAGTCTCCTGTCTGCAGCACCCCAAAGCTGTGAAAATTCACAGCAAAAGCAGGTTGGCAGCCCACCACAGCTGGGGATGGCAGAAGCACAGCCGGACCTTTGTCCCGCTCTCAGCACGGTGCCAGTCTCTTTGCAGCAGTAGGTACAGGAGCCCATTCCTTTCTTTTTCTGATCCGATGAGTGAAACGAGTCCTTGCAAACACACAGCACCAACAGCATCAGCCCAAGGCGTGGAGCACGCAGCAGGTGTTTTGCAAGCCTCCCTCCGTCCCACTCTGCCAGCTCCAGCCACCTCTGACCGCACCAGCCACGATTTCTGCTCGGAGCCTCTTCCCGTGCCCTGCCCGGGGCCGGCTGCTCACACAGCCCCAGCACTGCCCCCCGGCCTGACCTGCGCTTCCCTCCCCTTCCCCTCTAACCCGAACGGAACCGAAGCCATCACTCACAGTGATTTATGCTATGCTGCGTCATGTGCAAGTGGGAACGAAGACGAGTCAACTTTGTCCTCACTTGCAACCTGGGCTAGGGTGTAAATTCTCAAGCTTCCTCAGCAGCAGCTTGCAGGTTCCCGCTGCATCACTGTCCCTGCTCCACCGACACAGAGCCCGCGGGGCAAGTCCTGGTGCAAGGAGCCCTGGGCAGGTGCTGGTATCAGCTCTCAGATCTGAGCACCAGGAGCCTGGTGTAAATCCTCTTCCCAAAGCATAAAGCTGCCCCTGCATCTGCTTTTTTGCATGCAGGGAGGTGCAGGAAAACACCTTTTGCTGCGCTTTAGAGACATGCTGAGGACTTTCAACCCCAAGCCCCCAACTTCTAAAGCCTTGTCCTGTGCTGCCGGAGCGCAGCCCCTCCCGGCAGCCATGGGAGTGCACTGGTTAATTCTGAGTTTCCTGGCTGTGATGGATTTGTGCCAGGCCTCAAATGTTAGCTTAGTGTAATTTTTGGGAAGTCAATTTCCTTTGTTTTGTTTTTTTTTCCTTGGTTTTTTTTTTGTTTAAGCTTTTTTCCTCTTTTCTTTCAAACGGAAAAGTAGGAGCATTTGAATGAGCGTCAGAACAGGGCCATCCATCCAGAGGCTGTAGTTTCCCTAAGAGCATTTTATAGGCACCATGGTACGTGCACAGAACAATCATGGAAACAAACACCAAGTGACTTCAAAAGCCGTTACGCTGAATGCCCACAGAGGCAGCCTTGAGGGGGCAGTCCCATCTCTCGCACGAACAACGTCACTCCTCGGTCCCGACCACCTCTCCCGCGATGCCGGGTACTTCTGATACCACCAGCAGATGATGCACGATACCTGCTGTCCTGGCCAGCTTCCAGCTCAGGTAATTACATCCTACAGGAGTTTCAGCTGGATATTTTATCCCTTCTTCACTTCCGGCCCTGAGCTACTGCACTGGGAGTTGCTAAAACCCTGTCCAGATCCACCCCGGATGTGAGTGCGTGCCGGGGGCTGGAGGGAATTCTGTGCATCCCTGCAGGTCCCAAGAGCCTGGTGCTACAGCAAACAACCTCTTCTAGAAACAGATGACGACGTACCTTCTTGGCTACATCCCAGAATATCCCCACCTAAGGATGAGGTGCAGAGTTGGGAAAACAAAATTTCCCTGCCATACTCTACAGCAAACAACCTCTTCTAGAAACAGACGATGATGTACCTTCTTGGCTACATCCCAGAATACTCCCATGATGAGGTGCAAAGCTGGGAAAACAAAATTGCCCTGCCATACCAGGAGCCAACAACTTCTGGAGGCAGGTACTTAACGCTGCCCAATGGAGCAGTTATTTGGGACACGGACACCTGCTACTCTCCTTCCTTGAAGTGGAAATGCTCCTCCCATCATCTCACAGGCTCAGAGAAATTAAAACTTGCGGTGGCAGTGGTGTAAGGCCAAAGCCACAGCCACCGGCCCGCCTCAGCCAACGGCATCACATCCCACAAGGGATACTAGTGGTGCTCAATGTACAGGGAAAGACGGGCCAGGCTCAGAGCACCCATGAGAACAAGCCTAGCAGCGCTCACGACAGGGCAAATCAAAAGGTGAGGGTCTTCACTGCGTCTCCGACCCCTCTCACCGCACTGTCACCAAAAAGCCATGAGCAGGAAACGCTGACAGGGTAACACTGGATGCTCTCGCCAAACCCTGCCAACACACGTTTCAAAGCGCAGGCAAAGATGCGGGTCCCCCGTCCTCCCGAGGGAGCTGTGCTTTGGCATTCGCCATAGCCACAACAATTCACAGCCCTTCAAAGCTGTCCAAGACGTAAGGAAATGACCTGCTGACCCACTCGCCACTCAGGACAGCTCAGGAGTGCCCATGCTTGTAAGGCTCTGTCAAACCTCTGGTTTGTGCCCTCTTTGTCTTCTTCTGTCAGAAGATTCTGGACCAGATCCTCACCTGGTGTAAAATCAGTGTAGTTTCGGTGGCTTCAATGAAGTCATGCCAATTTAAACGAGTTGAGGATCCGGCCCTCCAACTTACTGGAGTTGCCAGTTCTTCCTTTGGATAATCCTGAGGGTGATTTCACAGCAAGCAGCAGCACAGGCCCAGCCAGACTGGCAGGATCAGCTGCGCTTTTCTACCCCCCGAGTCGGGCGGTCTGTGGCAGAGTCCCTGCTGTGAGACCCTGCTGGAGCAACACTGGGCGTATCATCAGCGGCTGCTTTTACCGAGTTTCCTTCTCTCTGTTGTTTAATAAGAGAGAGAGACAGCACAGAGTAAATTACTCTAGACTTTGGATCCAGGCTTTCTAATTGCTCTTAGCAGGGGAGCTCTTGCCTTTCAGGGCACCGTGTCCTACAGCACAGCGAGTACCAGGCCTGCCGTGTATTTGGAGAGGGTGCAGGAGCAGAGCCGGTCACTTGTCCAGCAGCAAAACCCAACCAAGTTAGGTCTTCACTTGCTACTGCGAAACCAGCACGTCTTTACGAACAGACCAGATCTGGTCTTCCTCTCCCTCCACCCTCACCAGCCTCTACTCCAAGGAAGGTAAAGAGCCCAGCGCTGCCTGGCAGCTGCTGAGTGAGTGCCTGCAAATCCCTTCCTTGTCCCCAGTTCCACTATCGTCCTGCCATCCATCCGCGCCACGTCTCGCTCTGACGGAAGCAGACAACGCAGGCGCGGGGAACGTGGCACAGCTTCAGCAGGCACCGGGTGTGCAAGAACTTTCTGTGCTCTGCCCTCACAAGTCCTTTGCTATCCCCCCAGAGCAATTTTCTAGGCAACAGCGCGGTTGCATTCCCTTCCCTATCTCCTAATAAATATCATGCTAAGCAAGATGAGTATCTTCTTCCCAGACCAAGCAGCATGACCCACTTTCTGAATCAGGGCAGATGCAATTGGGCCCTGGAGTCCTGGACCCCTCCCAAAGCAGAGAGATTTTGTAACAATTACAGCAAGAAGCAGAAGGAATAGAAAAGTAATAAGTGATCAAAGAGTGCAGTGGTGGAGCTGAAGCTGTGGGGTAATTACTACTCCTTGCCATCCTACGCTCTGGCATTTTCCTAGGACACTGAAGCAAGAGCCGCGTGCACATTCACACAACAGCTCTCCTCCACTGCCCTACATTCCTCAAAAGTAACAGGTCCAATTTCAAATTCTGGCTAATGGCTCAGATGCGACAACTGCTGCCCTCCCTGCACACCCACCCTGATTCTTCCACTTCTCTTTTCTTTCCCCACAGCACAGCAGGAACAGAGGATTCAAATTCTAGCAGTGCGAATCCTACCCCTCCAGCAGACAAACACATATCGACATCGTACCCTGCCCCAACGGCAGCCTTAAGGCTTTCAACAAGGAAGCTGTGCCCCTGGCATCCCAGCACCGACGGCTGGCTCATGTGCCACCTTCCAGCTGTCCGTGAGCCCCCCGTACAGAGGGGTTAGAGCCTCTGCCCCCTTGTCCCCCTGAGTCTCTCCCGACCCAGAGCTTCCAGACATGCTGTTCAGAGTGGGAAGGTTCGAGCTGAGGTCCTTTACGGGCACAGTACAGCAAAAAGCCCCTGCAAAAGCCCTGTGCTTTGGGCCGAGCTCTGCCTGGCTTGCTAGCCACACAGCGGAGGTGGCTGGATCCTGATCCCAGCAGTGCTACCCTTGGTTTGGAGACGCTCCGTTTTCCAAGAAACAGCTCTGTACTTTCCCAGATGTGGCTGAGATCAGACTATGACCCAATGGGCATGGAAAACAATTAAAAGGAAGTGGGGTGTCAGTAGTGCTTTCATTGCTTGAACCCACAAATAAAACTTCCCTCCCAGAGGAGTGAAAGCCCCTATGGCCAAAAGCACGTAAAAATCCCATACCAAAGAGGACAATGTGCCATGACATGCCTGTGCCCAAACTGGCTCCGGTACCATGCTCCGCTCTGGGGCACACAAACCAGTAGTCTCCGTGCCCAGCGGGCACTGGGAACCCCACCAAAGGGTCACTCATTCATGGCAGTGACCTCCCCTGAAAAGCACAACGGGCAAGCTGCCTGCGAGTCTTAACAGCAGCACCCCGGCAGCTCCAAACGAGACGAGACCCCCGTGCCAGGGATGCACAGACAGACAGCAAGAGACAGCACTTGCCTCAGAGCAAGTCTGACAGACAGCCGAGCGACAGGCGGGGAAGGGAGCGGAGCTGCCATCGCTCGCTCAGGAGCTCAGAGCTGGCACCGGCTTCTGAACCCAAGACTTCTCCTCTCCTCGCCGCCTGCCCACTGGAACCAACCACCGTCAGACAAGAGCACAGAAACACACACCGATGGCTGCTTTGACCAGCACAAACAGTTGCCCTCATCGGCTGACACGGTGAGATGAGGTAAAAGTAACTTTTAAAGGCTTTCCATGGCAATTTTTCTTCCTAGTTAAATAAAAGAATTAAAAAAAGAAACAGAAAAAGAAAACCCTTTCACCCAAACTTCAGAGATAAAAAAGGGGGAAAAAATCTTCATCTTAATTCAAAATCCTATTTGATGTGTCGTGGCATGAAAATGTTTTTCACTGCATTTTTTCAGTGTGATCTCATGCACCCTGCAAACGGGGTACGCCCAAAACACCAGGTATTTTATGGGACACAAACAGAGAGCAAACATACACAATTAAAAAAAAATGGGATTGGTAAATATTTAAATTAATCAGAGCTGGCATCTGTGCAGCCTCCCCTCCCAGAGAGAGGGATGTTTGCAGCTTTGAAAAAATAAAAGCGAATAACATGACCTTTTCCTTCATGTTTGTTAGCTCACTGCAGTTTGGTGGGTTGGAGCAGCCCAGGCACCTCCCCAAACGAAGTCCAGCAAGTGCAACCGGGGCTGCCCTCCTCCCCGCCTGGCACCGGGGGCTTGGGGCTGGCCCCCCAGCTGCTGGGGACCGAGCTGGCCGGGGGAGTTGCTCCAACCTGTTTGCCGTCTCACTCCATAATGCATGGGGTTTGTTGTGTTGGGGTTTGTTTTTTTTTCTTTTCAGTTTAATTGTTGGAGGAGTTTATGAAGCTGTTTGCCAAAAAACAATCGACTCCAGGGAGCCAGCTTACACAAAAAGGGTGTGTCGCTCAGCGAGGCCGTGGAGCCATGGAAACCACCACCTTTTGCATTTGCCCAGGTGAAGCCAAAGCTCTGTGGATGGCTTGTGAAATCAGCAGAGATCTGCAAGGAAGTGAAACACGTACGCGCAAGTGTGCATTAAGCACTCCGAAAGGTGGCCCCGTCCACCGGCACCTGAATCTCCCATAAGCAAGGGTGAATGCTCACACTTCAGTAATGCTGTTTTTATTTGAAAGGCCACGCAAACACACCAGCGAATGCACGAAGCGTTCTGCACGCAGCAGAACAGTGTGCGTACCCAGATCGCTTACGCTCCTCCAGGTCGGCCGTGCGGGCAACGGCAGAGGCCCTGCCGCACACACAGATGCGCCGGCTGGCAAAACTCCCTGCCAAACAGCCGTGCCACCAGACAACTGGCAATTGGCACAGATGTGCGAATAAAAGGCACCACCACAACACACGCAAATGTCGCAAAAGCAGAGTTCACACCTTGGGTGTTCATCATGAGCCGCAGAAGGAAAGCTGGCGGTGGTGGGAGGCAGGGGGATTGGTGAGGGGAGCAGGGGAGTCTCCCCGGGTCAGCCTGCAGCAGCGGGGTGCGAGGACTGTGGCATGCAGGACTCCGTGTCCAGATGCAGGCAAGTATTTGGGGGGGGATGTTTGTCTTGCGAGCTGGCATGTGAAGGCGGGTGGCTGGAGAGGGACCCTGGCTGCATTCTTCTCAATCTTAGAAAAGAAAACAGAGAATTCCTCAGAAGCACTGGCTGCCGGCCTGGCTGACAGAAAACAACCCAGGAACAAAGCGCAGAGAAGGGATTTTAAAGCCACCCCGCTCCGGTGAGTGTCTGCTCCAGGACTCTCCTGCTACCACCGGGAAAGGGAAGAACGCTCTGAACTGCGGCTCTTCTGAAAGAGGTAACATCCATTATTCCCCACTGAAAGCGTGCTGACGACATTTCAGGTTACAGGATTTCACCCACTCTGGTGGAATAGTCAGAGAAGCGAGCATGGCCTTACCAGGCCATCTCCTGCAGATAAGCACAGAGCATCGCGTGCGTATGGTACAACCCAGAAAAGCTTAACAGGCACAGAGAGTCCACAGGAACAAAGTTCCAGGATCATCCTCAAAATCAGAGCTGGCCAGAGCCAACAAGAAGCCAAATCTCTCTTCCTCTGGTTTGACTTCAATCTGCCACATTAACAGTGGGATGATTCAATCCTAGCACTTCTCTCACCTGGAGTCAAAGGTCCCTGACCACAAACCACATCAAGAATCAGCTCCTGCACTCAACCCCCAGAGAGAGGAGTACAGACCCCTCAACGTAGGAGAGACGAGGGCAGCAATGTTTCTCTTGGTGCAGGGAAGGAGGGAAACCTTTGAAAGACCATCTCTACTTTTATGATTCACTGTTGGCTTCCACGCATATATTTATACCAGATCTGAATTTGCCTCCACACGCAATGACCTGGCCTTTTCCCAAGCACAGCCCCTTATTTTCCCCTTTCATTAGAGAATCCCAAGGTAGGTGCCAGCCAGACACCCCTCCGGTACTGTTTAACTGGAAGGTCCCCAGGGCCAGCCCTCAGCGAAGGCGGAGCACGTGGCATCAGGCAGGACTCGGGAACAGCACCCAGGTGCTCCAGCCACCACCTCCGCATCTGGGCTGTCCCTAGGCATAGCCCATGGCCACCGCAGAGTCTCCTGCTCCCCAAGGGCAGCTGACAGAGACAAGGGAGCTCCCTGGGCAGGTGCCCCCCCAAGGGAGACCACGGGAAGGGTCCAGCAGGCCCACAAAGCAGGCAAGTGCCGGTAAGGCTTGGTGCGTCAGCCTTTCTGGCATCGACCTCCCAAACTCATTCAAATATTTCCCTTTTTTTTTTTAATTTAATGTTCCCTATAATTCATCTGTCCCAAAAGATAATCAATAGAGGCCGTAATGAAAATTTGAGCCATATTTTATGATCCGCTGCAGGAGAAAGGGCCACATCAGCAGGACTAGCCTTGGCTTCCAGCATCATTTCTGTGTGCGTTCGCCTGCTTGCTGGCCAGGTTCCCCCCTCTATCCACCCAAGGCTGCTGACAGGGGCAGCCCCTCCAGGAGAAACCCCCGCCCTTCCCTCCTACTTCAAACAGCAGCTGCTTGAGCCGCAGTTGAAGATGTACGTGTGGGGAAAAGGGAAGTTCCTACGGAGTGCGAAGGGCCCTGACCCAGCAGCCTCGGGGAACCTCCTGAGCATCCCTCAACTTCTCAGCTCAGAAACAAATCCTATGGCCCTCAACCAGATGCTGGGAGGAATACAGTGATCATGTTGCAGGATCTGAAGAGTTATTTCTGCCCTTCACAGTAATACCCTAATCCTTGGAACTGCCTCTCAGCCAAGCTGGGCTTCGCACTCCTCTTCTCCCAACCATCACCCAAGAGTGACGGCAGTCATTCATGGGGCAGGGAAGGAGAGGGATTCCCCCAGGAACTGCACGAGTCTAGAGCCTGCCCCGCCGCACTGCAGCCTTGTGGGGTTCCTACCATTGACAGCAAAACCCAAAGAAGCACTTTTGAGCTGCCGCATTGGTGAGCGGCAACACAGTTACGTGTACAAGAGATCAGGATGGGTTCAGTACTCTCCACTTCCAAACACTGAACATGTGCAGCCACAGGAGCAAACTCCACAGCTCCACTCAGACTCTAGCAAAACGCTCATCTCTTCTTCCTCCTGTGCACCAGGGACCGTAAGCTGGGTCTCAGTATTAGTCCTACATGTACATTTGAGCTTTTGAATGGTCAGAAAACAGGGATCTGGAATCCCAATTTTGTTCAGCACCACTGGAAAAACAAGGGGAAAAGAAGTTCCAGGAGCCCAAGGCACATTCTCACTTCTAGCTTAAATATCCATCTCCACTCACTAGGACTGTGCTCCTCCCTCCACATCTCGCCCAAGGGGAACCTCAAGCAATCTCACCTACCTCTCTGTTTCTTTTAGGCACAAATATCCCAACTCCTACCCAACTCATCCATTTTACTATCGTATTTATTAATTTAGAAGCTGTGCTGACCTTACTTCCCCAGGTGGGCAGTGGCAAGGAGGAGCAAGCACGTCTCAGTGCCAGTCTCCACATTATAAATCCCACCGCACTTTCAAGCACCTTCATCTATTCTCCCGGCACACAACTACCAGGTTTGTTGGTTTTGCACATGCACACAGATGCAGCCGGGGCTGAAACGAAGGCAAAAGCCTCAGTCCTGTTCCCGGAACCCTTCTCCACCTCGGATTCCCAGCAGCAAGGCTCCTGTCCTCCCTCTAAAGGCTGGAGCATATTTCATTGCCTGAAGCTGCTGCGTCCGCTGGGAGCCGGAGGTAACAAAACCGTCTTTGATTTGGCCAAGGGAAAAATATCAGAAGTGAAAGGCCAGAGTGAGGAATTTATAACAGCAGCTAAGGCAGCAAAAATACAAGCGCCTGACCAGAAGCTGCCCTCCTGCTCAGCGTGTCATGTTCAGCTTCCCATGTGTCTTGGAGGGGCAGGATGGTGCAGGGAGCACAGCCAGAAACCACCAATTTTCTACACACGCGCGCGTACTGACACCCTCACGAGACCCCTGCTAAACAGCACTCAGCCCTGAGGCGTCAGCTGGAAAGCCAAGAAGCCTCTGCTCACCCAGAGGTGCGGGTGGTGATCTCATTCTCTTACTGCTTCAGACTGCTGCCTTGCCTCTACAGAACTGATGTAGCGGCACTGTCCAGGTGTACTGGTGATACTGTACCTCCCAAGGTAGAAAATGCTCTCTGGCCTGGACTGGCAGGCTGAATCCCCATAACCAGTGGTCAGCAAGAGCAATAGCCAAATATTTCCACCTTTCCTTTCTCTTGGAAACTTAGAAATCAACCATCTTTGTTTAAAAAAATACAACACAATATTCAAATTCATTGTTGCTTCCAGTATGTAAATAAGGTGTTGGATTTGCAAGATGTGTGACAGAATGACTGTGAATCCAAGGGACAGGGGTGAGCAGCTTCGTGCTTTAAACTCACACAAGAAAGGGGACTGAAATCCCAAGCAGAACTGGGGAAGCACTGCAGTCTCTGAAGCCCCGTGTCAGCACCACATGCCTCCAACCTCCTTTTTTAATCCAGCTGCCAACAAAGTAGGCCTTGTACTGATACAGATACCTGCCTAGGAGAAACTTAGGGAAAAGCATGCAGGGATGTAACACGGCTCTTGCAGTCACTGCTAACTTGCCCCAGATTTGAACTGGTGACCCTTACTAATATCATCCAGTCCCTTGATATCCTCAGGGAGCAATCAGCACATTTTATTAACCCAGCCAATTTTAGAAGTGCATACGCAGTATTCTAGTTACTTGTTACAATTATGCATTATAGGTCCATTTCATACATATGCTTATGCTGAAGTGATGTGCCGTACTTTAAGACCATTATTATGCCGTCAGACCAACTGCACGAGGATCACGGGGCTGAACAAGCCCTGGCTTTCTCAGAGCACAGAGCATACCCAGTGTCTACAGACATCACTCACAACAGAAACATTCTAACGTAGTATAAAGCCTCCGAGATCCCCACAACCAAATCCATTTTTTAAAATGACATGTTTCCACCTATTGGTCCCCAGAGTGAACTAATTGCTTTTGCTAGTTTTAAAAGCCAGAGTTATTTCACTGAAAAAAATGAGCAAGTGCATGGGAATACAGAGACATCCTCAGATTTCTGACGTAAAATCATCATGTACACAGATATATTTGCTGCCCAAACAGTCAGGCTTCCAGCTTTACTGCATGACATGCCACAGGGGAATTCTTCACTTCACAGTGAAGGTGGGAAAACAAGGAGTTAAAGTAACCTGACCAAACTCAAGTAGCAATTTAGTCAGAGCTAGGAGAAGATAAGATTTCTCTTTGTGTTCTAACCACTAGGTTACCCCCTTCTTTGCTAAATAAACTTCTCAGTCTAAGGAGAGACTGCTATTTCCACTTAAAGACTGGTGGGTTTGCTTTGTGTTTTTTTTAATTGCCTTTTTTTTTTTAAAGATGACACCTTACAACAGGGAAGCTGCTCAGCAAGGGATCAGCCCTGGACTGTGCATAGGGCACTACCTGGTTCAGAGAAGGACTCACTAGGAAGATGGCCAGCAAGAACAGAGACATTTTTCTGCACCCTGAAACAGCAAGACAGGCTGAGCCTACCACCCCTGCAAACACACGCCCACAAGTTCAGATGCTCCGTAGCCAAAATTGCCCAGAGCCCAGTTCCAGACCTACCTGCAATACAAACGTATAAATTATGTACAGTAACAAAATCCAAAAAAAATCCCAGATAAAAATAAAATTAGAGGGACGAACTTTTCAGGGATGGTAACTAGAGGAATAAAGTGTATGTCTTTTCAGAAACCTGTGCTTACCTGTAGCACGAAGCAACCATACATTCCGGGTGCAGAAGCATATCCTGGGATATGTTCATCACACAGTTCTTCTGAAAACCAGTCCTCACTCTTGGGCAGAAACCCAAGCGGGGGCAAGAAATCCCTACTTCTTTCTACGTAAAAGCAGTTCAGCCCCACTGTTTGCTGGGAAAGTTCTAGGTGAGATTCCTTTTCTCAACTCCGAGCGAATTGCTTTTTACTTTGATGAAGCTCAGCTCTCTTTCAAAGGAACCACAGTTGAAGGTGACCATTGATAATTTTTTTATCATCATTTTATGAACGTGTTAACCTTAATTCACAAATGCTCTACAGAGTGAATTTCCTTGTATTTAGTTTTTCGTACTTGATTAACAGTATTTCAAAGACAAGGGTTTTTAAAAATGTGTATAAGAAATTACCTCATACAAATTTGTACTGGTTTAACGCAGAGCTAACTCTCTTTTTTTATTTGGATTTTGTAGAAATTTGTTACTAATTAATTTGAACTGAACCAAAATAATTGTTTCCACGCAGGCTATCGGTTTAACTACCGCTTCTCAAGTTAAAAAGGTATAAATGTTTTATACATAAAAGGCTTTGATTATATAATACGAACACATCTTCTACCTTCTCCCTTTTTTCAGCACTTGTGCTCCAGATTTCCTTTGGGAATTGAGGTGTTGGACAGCGGGGCAAAAAGCCAGTTTCACGTGTGCACTTGGAGGTCTCTTTGCTGTCATGTTTACAACACACACGAAGTTTGGAAAACTTACTTAAAGTAAGCACTCTCTCCCCCAGTTCATTGCTCAATGGATGTTTTCCTCCCAAGATTTTTATTTATAAAGATCCTCTTCTGTTTTCCAAAACCTAGGCTTTATGGAGGAAACATTCAGCCCTCAAATCATCATCTCCAGGCAAAGGAAAGCTGCTTAAGCTGTTACCCGCTTATTGCGCACACGTACCTCTACACGGAGATTCTTAATCTTCACCCACCCAAGATTAAGGCAATGCAAATTATGAAATCGATACCAATACGGACAGCAACATCTATTACAGTTTCAATGTTTTTGTTATATTTTTTCTAAACTATCAAAGCAGTATGATTTTAATGTGATTGTTGTTGTTGATGCAATACAAATTCTCTGTTGTTTGATGCTGTGAGTACTTATGCAAATGCCCTATTTTCCTTACAGAAACCCTTCCTTTGACACCTCATGTGAGTAAAGAAAATATTGAAGTGTTTGCAAGATGAGGATCCATTTATATTTAAGGCTCCATTACTGATCAGGAGGCAAACAGTGTCCTTAAGGTGGATATAAATTACAGTTATACTAATTTTAAGGCCCTTAGTCTCCGTCCTAGTGATGTAGCAGAAGAGCTTTCGAATAAAGGAGATTCTTCTCTCACAGCAGTTTCAGTTCTTTTCTTTCATTAATCAAAACCTATCCTCTATATATATATATGTTTTCTTTCTATACGCATGTCTGAATACCTCTTTGAGGTTTAACACTCCTGCTCCTAAGACTCAAACATAACAAATCAAAAATCATTTTGCAAGCAACTACAACAGGCATTTCCAGAAGTTACATCACATAACAAGTCATGCAATTAAACTTTAATGAAAAAATAAAAACAAAAACACCAAGCAGCCCCTAGTGCTTGCTTTGTCTTTCAGACAATCCATCATAAAGAAGCAGGACGTTAAAATGGAAGAACCTCTAACTAAAGCTGTGCCGTAAACAATTTTTTCCTAATGAATTCCACCTCTTTACTCCACTGAATCAGCAGAGCCGGATGGAATTTCTCTCCTCTCTTCCTCCTCTCTGTATAAAAGGATGTACTGCTGATAAAACTAGTAACCCATGAAGATCACTTCCCCGAGGTGAGATGCCTCCCGCCAGCATTTCTGCTCTCAGGGGGTTACAGTCTAACACCCTCTTCCTCCCCGAGACGCAGTGCCTCGCGCTCTGAGCTGGCCCCTTGAAACCAGTGGGACCTTCGGTTTTGTAACGTGAGAGCCCGTGCAGGCAGGAATAGCCGAGTATGTCTTACGGCAACGAGAAATGTTCACGCACGTGCATATTCCTCTTATAAAAAGTACAGACCCAGTTCTTCCAAATTTCTAAGCACTTGCAGCTTTGGAAGGCTTCAGCCGGAGCTGTAAGTCTTAAAAACCTCTCCAAAACAGGTGCCTGAACCTCGACATTCTGCTCCTCTTTTTCAACCTCACCCTCTGCTTATATTTTTCCACACCTGCAAATGATATCCCTTTAAAATCAAACCTTGTATTTCGCATCTGCTGAGATCATATCATTTGATGAAAGGTAACTGTGGTTTACACAAGGACAAGAGAACAGAAAGAGGTTGTCATTTCCAAAATATTGTTAGGAAAGGCAAAAAGGAAGCCGAAGAAGGGTACCACTCGGACCGTGAAACCACCGAGGGCCTGGACTAGAAGAGACCACGCACAGGCACCAACACTTCAGCAGTTCCCCCGGCTCCAGCTCACCGCCGCTGCAGACGCAGGACTCAGCACAGTGAGGAGGAGTAAATTCAGGCTCCTACAAAGGAGGACAACTCCAGCTTTCCTGTGTCTCTTACAATTTTTTTCCTTATGTTTGGATTTTTGTATTTTCTACAGTGTGTAACAAAACCAAATCTGAAATTAAGACAAATTTTAGAATGTTGGATGTAATTTATCTCTCACTATTTATTTTTCCCATTGTAGCTCTTTTGGACAGTGACCTAACCAGTTCGTTTAAGGCTTTGGTTTTCTTGAACTAGCCCCTTAAACCATTATATCTGGACTCTAGATTCTGCAGAGGGAGTCTGAAATAAATTTAAAAATAAAGACAGTAAAACGCACAAGAAAAAAAAAATAAATTGAGAAAGTGTCTTGGTCTTATGTTTGTCTTTAAGGATTTTTTTTCCTGTTTCCGTAATAAAGAAAAGTTTGGATTAATCAGTAACATTATTCCTTCCCCTAGCTGCTAAAAGGGATTTCAATTTTTAACTAAGTTTGAGTTTCTTTAATGTGTTTAAATGATTTTCAGTGAAACCTACATTTGGACAGCTTTTTTTTTACAGTTCCCTGTACTATATTGCAAAATCAAAGATCTGTCTATGAGAAAAGTGTATTATCTTACAGTTACAAAGCACCTTTCCTCCCCAAGTGTCTCATGATAAGGTCCGTGCCACGGCAATGCAGGCACCCACCTCGGAACAGGCGGGAGAAGACAGCACAGCCTGGGCAGTGGGAGGTGGGAGCGCAGCTTCGGTCAACGGCAAAGGGACAGATTCCCAGATTCCCACTGCCGAATGAAATTTCCTCCTATGCAAGGAGCCAGCTTATCCTTACAGACACCAGTTCAGGGACACTCATAAATTATAAAGTAATAAAAAAAGAGAAGCCCTAAAATCTCATGTGACTCTCTGCAGACAACTGCCAGTGCCATAGGACTACTATACGGTTTGGGGCAAAATGTAGGGGCCCGTCTTATAGGAAAGAAACTTGAGTAACCCTGCTGAGTCATTAGAATAAACACCAATTTACACGAGAAGGCAGTCAGATCTTTCATTCTCAAAAGTGTCCCAAGGAAGAGCTGCAAGAAAACTACAGGGTAGCTCCTGGTTTTTAAGACAAATAGGAAAGACAGCCCAAATGAGAATCAAAATGATAGTCCCCAGCGGATGAGGAATCCCAGCCTGCCGCTCTGACCGCATCTCCATGCACAAGCCAATGCCAAGCACGAGGCTAAGCACAGCAAAATTGCACAGATGCTGGCTTTTAAAATCTTTTTGATTCAGAGGCTGGAACCCGGCAAAGTCTCCCTCTGTATGGATTTGCCACTATCCAGAGCTTGGAAAGACCGCGGTCCTTTTCCTGTGCTTCTTCCCAGGTCACACATGAAGCTCTTGCCTCCCCCACACCACTGAATGCATTGGGGTTTCTCTTCTATGCACCAGACTGCTTCCCCCAGCTCTGAGCCTGCCACAGGTAAAAAGGGGGCAACAAATTTGGTCAGGGTGTAGCAAACTGCCATAACAGCAAAGCACCAAGCAGTGCTCTTCTGTAGCTTAAATGAAGACCTAGCTCCAGCACGCCATCTCACCCATTTAGGATGAACAGAGAAGAAGAGATCCCATCAAACAGGAGCTGGGCTGGGCTATGAAATCTGGGATTAGACATCTGGAAAGCCATCTGAGAAAGCAGGCTTGGGAAGGCAGTGGGGATTGAATACTTTATCCTCCCTGTCTGGTAAACACTTCCAGCCACCTCAGCGCACTCACTAGCCACCCTCCCAACCTCAGGTGTGCGACAGGCATGTAGCGACACAACCTGCCGGCAACAGGAAGGGACGGACACACGAGGAGGGACTGGGAGAGCAGGACAAATGAAAGGAGGCAGACGAAGACCAGAAGGCAAGTGACAGGTACAGCAGGGCCAGACAGCAGAAGTGGCAAACTGGAATCATCAAAGTATCCCAAAGTACTGCAGGAAGCCACATTCCAGCTGGAGCAGAGAGCAAACCTGGGAGCCCCAAACTCTGGGTGCAGGTGTGCAGCAAGTCCTCCGCGGGGACGGACTGGCTAGTGGTTGTACCAAGCAGAGACCAAACTGTCACAGAACAGCTCTACTAACTCAACAAGAGTTTTAAACACCAACCTAGCTCTCTAGGTTAGAAAGCGTTTCTGATTTGCAGTCCAGAGCTTCCCAGTTTCCCTGAGGATGAACAGTGATGAGTCCAAAACGCTCGTCTGATAACAAAACAGAAAAAGAGAGAAAGCCTGTGGGCCTGGGGGTTCCCACGACTGCCTTAGCTGAGCAGTTCTTCCTGCCTGGAGCCAGGAGGAGTTGCACAGGGAGATCAAACCTGCCCTGCAAAGTCCCAAATCCAAGTCATGCAAATTCCAGCCTTCCTCCAAGCACTGATACCAACACAGGGACTCTGACTTCATCAGATGGATGAAGGAAATGGAAAAAGGAGGGGGGCCCTTACTGCCTACACACACATACACACACCCCACCTCAGGCAATAGAGGGGGTGTGAATAATGGAGCAGGTTTTTTCATTCAGGGTCGAGTTAGTAATCCTCTTTTTCCATTTCCGTTTGCTATTTGATGTAATTATAGTTTTTGATTGAAATCCACCCGGAGTGTAACCCCTCTGCTTAATGCACTGCTTAAATCCTTGGGTACACAACCACGCTGCTCCCCAGACTCGCCTGGAATAGGAAACCATTTCAATGCCAAAAATAAGTCTTTGCTTTCTTTGGTAACGCCCTCAGTCTTGGCTCAGCCTCTGCTACACCCACCAAAGGAGAAGGGCAGGGAGTTTACGAGGGCTGCCTGATACCACCCATGGGCTAGTGGCTTTGTGCTAGAAGTTGAACCTGCAAGAGGGCTTAAAAACTTTTGAAGGCTTTCTTTAGCACCCAGACACTAGAAGAGGCTGCACAGCGGTAAGAACACCGGACCTGGAGCCTGGCCTCGACTTTCCCAGTGGATTTGCCGCTATCTGAACCATAAATAGTAACAAGCCAAAGCTCCGTCCTGCCTTCGCGTGGGGTAAACAGTGGTTTCTGTCCTGAAAGGCCTCTTGAGGATGAAACAAATAGGTTATATTCATAACCCAAAGGAGAGCTGGGAGATCTACCTCTCTGTAAAATCAGATCGCTGGAGCTGGTTTTTCCTCTCCAGTGCACTCTGTACCACTTGGCCAAGAATGCAGGGCAACAGCAAGACCAGTAGGCCAGACACCAAACGAGAACCTTTGCAATTACATCCCACAGCAGGAGCAGCCCACAGCGGTGTGACTGGGCTGGCAGTAAAATCACTAATACCTGTGGGCAGAAACTGCCTAGGAATAAGCAACGTTTTCAGGTGTCCATTTGTCCACTGGATATCAGAAGGAAAAGGGTTCTCTGAGGACTTCACACCCAATTCAGTACCTCAGTCACTGCACAAAAACCTGATGTGGGCTGGGAAGGTATGTAATACCTAGACTTTCTCCAAAACAGCAACTCATCCTACGAGGTGCAGCGAGATCATCTAAGGACAATGAACAAAGGTACAATTTTACTCAAGATTCAGAAAAAAACATTATTTCTCCTACACAGGAGAAACTCAGCATGGTTCCTTTCATGCTAATATGGCTTGAAGACCGAGGTATCTGCAAGATGAACATGATTAGAAGACAGTAACTCAGAGTCTTCCCCAGCAAAGGAATGGGACCTCTGGGATTTGAAAAAAGTGATGTTGCAACTCCTGTTCCAAACCTCCATTTGCACAAGGAGAATGAAGCCCTCAAAGTTACCCTGTGAGATTTCCAGACCTGCTGCAGAAACTCAGAGAAGTCCAAGAAAGCTGCCAAGCTTTGGATGCTTCTACACCCTGAGACACCTGCCTCCAAGAGGCACGGGGCCAACTCAGCGCAGGACCTTTGGAACCAAACACGGCTCTCTGGACCCGATTCTGTGTGGCTTGGCCTTTACAGCATCATTTACGTCAAGGCCAAGCAGTGGCAAAACAGCATGATGAGAACAGCACTGTTATAAACAACTTTACGAAGGTGAAAGGGACCAGATAATCTGCCCATCCCTTTCCATTTCATGCTGAAGAAGAGTCCTGAGTGAAGGAGGAGGTCGCTGAACCAGCCTCTCAGGCTGGAGGCACCTTCGCTGGCAGCACCATGACTCAGTGGTGAATCACAGACAGGCCGTGCCAAGCTGCTGGATGGGCCGGGCTACGGCAGGAAGATGAAGACAGCAAAGCAAGAGAAAGAGAGAAGTATAGGCAACATGGGAAGTTGGGGTCCCCCGGGCCAGAAAGCAAAACCTGCCCAAGGCTTCCACACTTCCAGGAACTCTCTGTCATTGACAGCATCCGTTAATCAGCTGAACCCCAATGACTGGCACCCCCTTCACCAGCAGGAACTGTACAGCCAGCACAAGGCACGATGCACCGTGCCCACCGGCACATCTGCTGCCCTGTTCTGCCCCTTCTTGACGCTCACAACAGCTGAAGCCGCTCACCAGCAGAAACCTGCTTTTCAAAGAGCTCTCCCCACTCTCCTCCAGCCCTTCCTCTCCGTGGGCCCAGGCAGTCAGTTTTTTCTCTCTCCTCGTCAGATATCTCTGTCTCTCTGAAATATTCAGATGATTTGGTTTTGTTCGCTTCTCCCCCACATCAAATCCTCCCCCTGCTTGTGGAAGCAGTGGATTTCACCCAGGCACAGGAGGCTAATTTACACCCTTCAGGGTTTAAAATAGCGGTGGCGTAAATGAAAAGTCCAATTTCTTCAAATTTGCATTGTAAAACCATCCTTCAACTTCCTTGAAATAAATTTTACTATTTTATTAGTGCAAACAAAATGGTAATAAAACACTAATACAGCGCCTTGTATCCAGGGGAAGAGCTAAAATTAACATAGACCGAGCAGTGTTTGCTATTACATTCAATTACCTTTTTACTTGAGATTTACATTCTCATCCCCTTAATCTCCATAGTGGTGGCTTTGAAATCGTTCCCCACAGTCATTCCTGCATTTGGAATGGACGGCAGGAAGGCTGCTCGCTCGCCACACCGCTCCTGCTGCCAGCACCCCAATGCCAGCCTCTTCCCTCGAGACCCCTGGGCAAGTTTCCCCAGAGCGTCTCCAGAGAGCCCCAGCAGCAAGTGCCTTCACCTTCCTCTCTTAGTCTCACTCAGGCCTTAATTTCTAAACTCCAGACAAACACACTAGCAGCAAAAATACAGCCCATGTTCCATAGCTGCTTTCCATCTGGCTCTGGAAACCATTCCTTAATTCTCCGCTACAAGCTGCGTTGCAGGCAAGTTTTATTATCTCCATTATACAGATACAAAAACTAAGGCAAAGACTGAGGACCAAAGTCTGAATGCGGCGGCTCCCAGTGTAAATCTGGAACAGCGTATTTTGTAGTGGAAGTATTCCAGCTTTTGCCTGGGACTCAGTCAATTCAGACTCTGTTCTGGAGTTATTTAACGGGGATCATGTCCTGCAACCCAGCGTCCCAGGTCCTGAGGCTTAGCAGTACATTCAGGTAAAGAGCAGCTCCAGGACTGTCTGATGAAACTCAGAGAGAACTGGCAGTGAAAAGAAAGGACGTTAAGGATGTAAATCCCAGTACATGCAATACAGGGAACCCACTTCCCCAGCATCAAGGGAAAAGTTTTAATTGGCAGCATCTTTGGATGCTTTCTTTTAATATACTAGGCATGTCAGTGATTCTGGCCATTATCAGAAGAACAGCAAGCCTTCGATAAGACACCGCAGGAAAGTGCTGCCTTGGTCCAGCGCCATGCAGTGACTTTGATTCTCTGTTCTTCTTTCTTCCTTTTCAGGTACTGAATGTTGGACACCTCCACTCTTACAAGCCAAGTCAAAACATTTAACCTTTCTTTGGAGAGCATGGCCAGCACCTGCCTTACACATGATACCCACAACTTTGTTCACTAATTTTGATACAACACTTTGTGATACCCAAATGAGACAAGAGAGATTAATTAAGCACTGTATAATTGTATAATATCTTCTTAACCTGGCCAAGAAAAGACTCAACAGCCTTTCATCCCAGCCTGCTCACTACCCAGCTATTCCAACATTACAGGACCACTACGACACTGAACAGAGTCAGCAGCTAAGGAGAAGTAAAGGGCAATTTGGGAAGGCACCAGCCAGCACCCCAGGGAAGAGCATCTCCTGAGAGAAACAGATCGCTTGAGTGTCGCCCAAGCCCAGCCCAGCTGTATTGAACGTACAACACATGCACTGCATGCAAGAGCCTGATAGAGCGAGCTGTCACCACCTGTCTGGGTGGGAAAACACTTCTAACTGCTCTAACCAAGTTCCAGGCGGCCTAGGGGTGATGCGTGGCCCTGATCGTACCTAGAGGAAGCACTAACGAACTGGCTGTAACGACCCTGCTGAAACACAACCTCACCAGAATGCATTTTGTCCCATATAGCACAAGGTCACCCTAAGTTCCATTGCCCCTTGGGCAGCTATCCCACAACTCCCAATTCTTCTTTTGAAAGACCACCATTGCAGGTGATTCAGCAAGAGATTTTGTGCCAGCCAGAACCTGCTGGTCAGAGAGTTTTCCCGTGACCGGGAGGTCTATGCCCTAGGCCTTGCTGGTACTCAGGGGTCCCCTAGGCAGTATCCCTGACAGCTGCCTTCAAAGTCCTCTTCCTTTTCCCATCAACAAAACCCTCTAGTTTCCACATTTTAATCCATTACTTGCACGTCTATCCCCTAAACTGCTCCTCCTGAATAGCATGGTCCTTCACCCTTCCCCTCTAGCCATCTTGAACTTCATGGCTAGAGGGGATGGATCACGCAAAGCGTCAGTCCATAGGATGCCCCTAGAATAAACGATAAATCCTCCCCATCCAAATTACAAAAGCGTCCCCAGGAAACCTTTCCTCTGTCCACCTTCTAGAAGGCAGCACACAAAGGTCCTAGTGCAAACAAAATTATCACAGGACACCTGAGCAAAACAAAAAACCCCAAACAATAAAGAGTAGGAAGAAGAAACCTGCCCAAGAGCACAGGGCCGAGGTTGGTTTCAGCTGGTCTTCTGCCCCTTTTTTCTCTTCTCGTTCCTCCGCTCCCCTGAACAAAGGAAGTTTGTTGTCAGGTTCAAACACTTCCTGGGCCTTGTCCGAGTTCCACCTTGTTTTCTTTTTCTCTTCTCCCCACCCTGTACAAATAAAGCAAAAACCGACTGGCACCGCCTATGATGAAAGGACAACTAAATGCAGAATTTTATCTTTTCTTTCTTTTCTCCCTCCTCCTTTTTCCCTTTTTCTTGGCCAGAAGTTTTGGGCAAAGGACAAAAGCTATTGTTGGGTAAGCATAATTCCAGTGGCTGAGTCACGCTAAGACACTAAAGCGCTGGCTGCTAATGGGGTAAAGGAAGCCAAGCTGCTGCTTCGCTAAATGCATGAAAATGCCAGCAGCACCACTGCAAGTTCTGCAAGCCCCAAAGCACAAGGGGCAACAGAAGATTCTCATAGTAAGAAAAGGTGCAAAGAAATCAAATAAAATCCTGGTACAAACATCTTCGCCTAAGAAATCTCTGGAGGAAAGACTGTCACGCAGAAGAGGCTGGATGGGCTCCTCCCTGAAGACTGTAAAGGTTGAGCAGGTCATAGTAAAGACAGTTATGATCCTTACTTACAATAAGGGAAGGCTAAGATGCCACCTTCGGTTCTCCATCCAGGTCTACTTTTTTTGATTTCATGACACAAGTCAGACCCATAGCTGGTCAGTCCTGCCAGCGGTCGCCTTCCCCCTCCAACAGTGAGCTCTTTGAGGCAGGGAGCTCACACTGCTCTTGCAGCCCCGAGCACAACCGAAGGGGCAGAGGGCTTCCGGGCACGACGACGATGCAGATAATCGTCAGCCCGTTTCTGGCTGCAAATTAAATGGTGTCCCAAGCGCGCGCTTGCTCAGAGCACTTTCAAAAGCACACTGTAGACCCTGGAACTCAATGGTGCATTTGGGGGAGCTGGCGCACTGGCTGTTTGTTTATTTTATGATGCACTTCAGTCTCTCTCAGTTGCACTGTTATCCTACACCTGTTCGCTCCCCTTTCTCCGGGCTGATAACAGACAGTACGTTGTGCGGAGTGGGGGCCTGGCCCAGCTCTTTTTGTTTTTAATGAGACACGTGTATTTGATTCCAGACTATCAATACTCAGGGTCAGGGAAGAGGCAGAAAGTTTCCCTCAACAGGCATAATCAGTTCAGCAGAATGATGTGGAGCAAGGCCCTTAAATGGATCTAAAGAGGACAAACGTCTTTGTTGATCAACCCTGCCTAGGGCAAATCCTGCTTCCCCCAGCGCAGCACATCTCCTTCTGGAACCCGCGCTCACACAGGGTGTTACGCTGCCGCTAAGTTCCTTTAACGCAGACATAGGCCTGGCCGCTTTCAACAGTCCTGGCACCTTTTCATGGCAGACCCCATGACACACAGAGGCAGCTGAGAACAAGGAATCATGCTTTTCCAGGAACGGGGAATCCAGATTTTCTGGTTTATAAATTTTCCCATCTGGATTTGTTTTGTTGTTCACAGGGAAGATCACCAGAGATAGGGGAAGACAACTAAAGAAGTATCAGAGCAGTGGCAGCCCCGACGGGCTCAGATGAATTTCTCACATGTCACAATCTCCTGTTTGGGCAGAAATTTGAATGCGCTTTCCAACAGCAACACAGATAAACTGGCATCTCCCCCCGAGGCTCTTTCAGTTCTGCTGCTGCCTAAGGGTTGTGTGAGGTAGGAACTGAGGAGCTCGGACATGCCCGCTCTCAAGACTGTCTCCATAAGGACGTGGTAACTTCTCTGCCACTTGCATGGCAAAAATTGACATCAGCTGAGACTTCTCAGGGTGAAGCCCATTAGAAGAGCCTATAGATGAGCAGGTTATTACTTGAAACAGCTGCAATGAAAGACCGTGTTGGGAAAATCCTGCACAAGCTCCCAAACGGCACGGGAAGGATTGAGTAGGTTGTCTCCATGTAATAGAACCAGTAGCTTCACCTCTCCTCTGCGGCACAGGGCCTGTCAGAGCCTGTTCTCTGGGGAAGAATCCCCTGGGATCACAGCCGGACGGTCTGGGAACAGATCTCCCAAGCCCCACGAAGCTGTCCCCCTGCTCTCAGGGAAGACCAGGCCCTACGGGACGTGTTGAGGCCATTCTTCCCACCTCTGCAGCCTAGTCCCCAGGCTCTGAACCGGCTTCCAATGCCACTGGCTGTCCAGGTACAGAAAGGCACCTGCGGACTAGAGCAGATATGGGCCTGGACCCTAGAGATTACCATAGCTAAGAGCAGCCCAAGGAGCGGAACGGAGGGGCCAGGGGCTGCGACGCTGTGTACGTTTGTCCTCCCCTGCCACCTCTAAGCCAGGCTGCTGAATTTACACAGCAAGGACAACTTGGTAAAGACAGTGCGGCGGCTGTCAGCTGGGAGCCTCTGCACGCTAAGCTCCTGGTTAAATGTTTTCATCAAAACCAGAGCGAGAAAGTGCAGAGCAAACACCACCAATTAGAGGCTGGGATGAAGCGTTCCTGCCAGCAGATCTGGTGAGAGGGGCATGAGTCACCTTAACCCTTTGGGAGCCAGAGCCAGCACAACTCCACAGGGGAGAGGAAACCTCTCACAAACCGTTCATTTGCATCTGCTCATTTTCATTTATTTGTAGGAAGTTGAAGTCAGGAGTGAACACTCACCATGTTTGGAGCCATATTACCCCCATAACCTCTGCCCTCGCCATTCTCATACCTGGAAGAGCCTGAACCAGGCAATGCGCCCGCTCCAGTCAAGATGCACATGAGCTGGTCTGGAGAGCCAGACAGCAGCCCAGGGTAAAGGTTACCAGGCACACATCAAAGAGGTCGAGGGTTGCCTGTCCCTCAAGCCATCTCTACCTTCCAAGTCCACTCCAGCAAACAGAAAAGATCCCATCAGTTTTGCAGAAGGCTAAGGCGTCAATGAGAGTAACGTGGCAGTACTCGATGCCTCATACCAAGATAAAAGGATTTGTCTTGGACAAAACACTTCCCAATCGGAAATACAATGAAATGTAGCCAGCAGTTAAAGAGAGCTGGGATCAGGATCAGGCAAGTATGCCCCTCTTCCCCTAGACTGCCTCTGCCTAGCTCCTGTTAATTGAACAATTTCTGAACATATAAGAGGGGATCAAAATTTAACTGCATACTTGGGCTAAATTCCCTTTCAATGTAAATAACACACTCCTGTTTGTGGCAGGATTCAGTGCCGACAAGCCAAAAGTTCAGCTTTCTAGGAGTATCAAACATTGCAACATTACAGGTGTTCAGAGAGATCGGTCCCTCCGCAGCAACAAAACCCGAAGTCAAAACTCTGCTCTTGCTCTCAGTCACTCAAGCAAACACCCACTGACTCCACCTCAGCAGAGGACTGAGCAGATGCTGCAGGAAAGGGCCCCAGATTGTGTACGGACCAAATTCTGCCCACCTGCTACACGATCCAGCAGAGACGGCACTGCTGCGACGGGCAGCAGTTTGGAAGCTTTCTGCAAGGGAGTCAGACCCCCGCCAAGCTCCCTGTCTTGAGATGCGGGGCAGAAACAGGCACAGGGGCAGTGGAGCGACCTGCTGCTACGGGCATCAAGAGGCATTCACCCAAGGCAGGGAAGCTAAAAACTAAGAAAGGATAAATTAGTACAGCAGCTTATATTGGTGAGATCCCTTTCATTTTAGGGCACAGCAGGGCTACGTGTGGTGCGGTCCAGGACCTGGCCCTCCCCAGTTACATCTGCCCAAAGCCAGGGCCCCCAGAAGCTGTGAATTTCCAGCATACCACGACTACTGGAGCAGACGGTTTCAGATCCTGCTGAGCCAGCTTGTGGCTGTATTCAAAATTGAGTAAATTTACAGCTGTAAGCTGGGAGTTTATACAACCCGTAACTTGTTAGGGATGGCTGACCAAGCCAGAACGATCGCTCCCCAGCCGACAGGGCTCTTATTGGTTAGACCTTTGAGCGCCTGGTAGATTTTATTATTTTCCTTTCTCTTTTTCTTTTGCATTGGTGGGGGCATAGGAAAGGAAACATCTTTTTTTGTTCCTTTCCTCACCAAAGACAAACTGAAATTAAATCTCAGGTTCAATCCACCGTGGATTCCTCAGCGTATCAGCTGGGGATTGTCTCCCACCCAGTGACCATCTCCCTGGACAAGGCTGCCATATTTTTCTCACTCTGTGCAGAGTCTTGCAATGTGAATAGCTCCACAGGGTTCAATGTATTACCACCAGTTAGCAAGGCTACTCTCTTGCTGGCCCCTTCCCTCCCCATTCGTATCAGACCCCACAACTCTACTCTGCTCCAGCCTGGTCTGCAAGAAAATATGGTCTGAGTTGTCTGAGTTCAGTGCAGCAAATACGGTGCCCTGCAAAGACCTTCCTTCCATCTCCTTTGCAAGGATAAACAGCTGGACCAATATCAGACCTCAAGTGATCTGAACCTGGATTCACAAACAGCAACACAAGCAGCCTGCCAAGTAACGGGCAGGCAGCAGGCAGTGCGTGTAAAAAGCAGGACTCCAGGAGCCCTCTGATGGGAACAAAATCAGAATCATTCACTGTGCCTGCAAGTGTGAAAGCCATCCAGTCTGAGGAACGCACAGGGCTTGCCCGCATGTAACAGCCTCAATCTAAAACCTTCTATTTTTATTACAGCATGGTCCCGGTTCTTGTCTGAAAGGCCCCTTCAGCAGGAAACTCAAACACGACCCAACTGCAACAAGGCTGGACGAAGGGCTAGGGAGCTCTCCTGGGACTTGCTTTTCCGGGTGCCCACAGACAAGACAAGGACAGGCAGACCAGCTTCAACAATACAGACATTGGTGAGCCTGAGGTGCTCAAGCATGATGAGAGGGACACAGACCCACCTCAGCCATTACACAATTACAGGCACTCCATTCCCTGCCCTGGGAGGATGCAGTTTTCCTAGGACATGGCTAAGCAGCATTAAGAGGTCTCCCCTTTACCCTCCACTCCATCCTGAACACGTAACAGCCCAGAACATCAATAGTTTACATGAGTTAAAGAGCCAGCTGAGGCTTTAGGGACTCACTCAGGCAGGATAAAACACTCCTTAGCATCCAGCCACCACGTAAGAAAATTAAGTAAACGGGGGCCTTTGGTGAAGACTTAAACAGGAGACTAAAAAAGGGGAAATTTCCTCTCTCCCTGCTCTGTGCGCAGGGATCACACCGCCTGCTGCCGCTCCCACAGTTTAAAATACTTAAGTCCTCCAAGGTGCAGCTTAATTTTCTTTTTTAAAAAAGAAAAGTGTCAGTCTAATTAGATAAATCCTCCAAGCACGTGGCCTGGAGTTCGTCATGGAAATTAACCTCCTTGAAAGATCACAGTGACTGAAATAAGAAACTGTGTGTTTTGGCATAGTGCAGTGAAATGGGAGATGCAGGCTGCATTTCATACACCTTCCCTTTCATAAACCTGCCGCGTTTCATATCTGCCCTACTGGCCCTTAGCTCGGCACCAAGACTTTATCTCCAAATGCCTGTTTGCAAATCGCTGCTGAGAGGTTACAATAACCCCTGGGAGAGATTTTGCTGGCTCACCAGTGTGAAAGGACACTGGTCCCCTGGTATAAAGCTGGGCCTGAGGCACTGGTGGAGGGAGGGGCTGGTCACCGGCAGCCCTACAGAGAGGATGTTCTGCAGACACAGCCACCATGGGAGGCAGCCAGGCTGGGAGCTGTTTGCCAGCCTCATCATCCAACACGCAGAGAAGTGTGATTCTGTGCAGCCCTCGCTCTCGCTGGCATGGAGAAGGGCTGAGCGGGGCAGGAGGGAGATACCTCGAAGCCACAGACTGCGATCACATAGCTCAGTTTGCATTTATGCCAGCTACGTTCATGCCTTGTTATTTAGAAGGCTCTACCCAGCCGCACCAGGAAAGGTGTAGGGCTGGTAGCCATACTGCTTAGGAATAAAAAGCTCTGGCCCTTTTGCTATTGGAAGCAGAAGCAAAACCAGGGAAGAAAAGAACTAGCTTACAAGCAAGAGAAAACTGCCATCCCTACCTTCAAGTCAAAGTTGAGACCAGAACCATACTGTCAGGAAAAGCTGGCCAGTCAACTTGTCTCCCAGCCCACTGGACAAACTTGTGCTAGGGTCCCACTCTCAACACTCGTTCCAGGAGGACTACTGCAGGCCTCTCCTCAGTGACATTACACACCGCATTTTAATACAGAACTGAAATAAGACCCCTTTCGCAGTTCCAAATAGTCCTTCCCCATCAAGGGGATGTAAGGATTCTCCTTCTAAGTTTTCCAGTTCACACTGTCCTTACAAAGGATAGCACGGAAAACTAAAATGTTCCTGAAAAATCTGTAGAGTTCATCTACGTCCTTCCTTCCCGACTCTGACAGATGCTGGTATGCCCGACGCTGGGCTTCCCTCCCAGCACTGGGACCAGCCTCACCAGCTGACTTTGCAGGCAGAAGGATCAGCACCAGCCTCAAAGACCAACTCTGAGGTGACTTGTTGTATTGTCATTGAAATGACAAGCCCTATGGCTCAGAATTTGGAAGCAACCTATTTTGTTTCAAAACAGCATCACTGGTGGCAGAACAAAAATAGGATACCTTCTGGAGAGAAAACTACCCCAAAATGCCATGGCGGGCAAGGAGCCAAAGGCCCTAAACAACTGACAGCTCTGCACAGACCCTTGTCCTAGAGCGCTTATTACAGACGAGGCTTTCGCAGCTGGACGGCTCTAGAGCTCGCCCCAGGAGTACAGGCTCTTGTACCTCCGGGTCCTATTCTAGAGCAGCTCAATCACGCGTGAAAGGTATTAGCTGACACCTCAGCAGCAGCCACTGGACAGAGCGAGCGTGAGGGGTTGCAGGCAAATCCCCCAGTACCAGAGCCCTCCTTGCTACAACTCGTTAGCTGTCTCAGAAAGAGTTCAAAAGACAGATAATGCACAAAAACTACATTCGTGTTTTCTACTGCTCCCTCCAGCTCAGGGTTGAGGCATGCTGGAAGGACACTACCAGAGAAACCAGGATGAACTTAGCCCTAATACGGTTTCTTAGCGGTTGTCTGCCAAGTACAGGCAAGCCCCGCAATTCCATTACTAATAACTTAATACCTAATAATATTACCAATGTAACACTTAACCTTGAAGCCAAGCACCTGGACCCAGAAAAATCAGCATTTAGCAAGACTTCCACCTCCTTGTATTCAGCTTCTCCTGCCAACTGATCAAAACTCAGCACCCACAACTCCTTCCCGCCTGCTCCAAGGTACTTGGAGTAATTTGAAAAAAAAAGGTAAAGCTCCTACTTCAGTCAGAAGCTATGGGCTGAACCAGAGAAATGACACAGACTGCAGGAGCTAAAAAAAAAAAATAAAAATCACGTGCTATTCCACCCCCCTCTTTAGCCTTTGGATGCATCAGGCAAATTCCCAATTACAGCAGTCCCTTCTGCCTGCAACTATACTTGAGATAAGAGACCAGGAAGAAGGGCCAGTGGGCATCACTGAAGGCTCAGCATCTTCCATTACACACCAGCACAGTAAGAAGGGTTCTGCCAACCCTGAAATGTTTGGGAAGGACAAAAGGAACATACACACCCTTTAAAATGGGTATGGTGAAATCTGCTTGGAGAGGGAAGGATCCAGCAACGCAGGCAGGTTCCTGACTCCTTATCATCAGAGCAAGCAGCCCAGCCCCTGAATTCACTTCATCAGTGTCCTCTTTCTTACTGCTACACAGGCTGAAATCCTCCAACGCGACTGCAAACGCACTGCCGAGGAGGTCGCACGATACCTGAATCCACAACGGATTCAAAGACATCTCCGTGTTTTGCTGTCAGCCTGAAGTTTGACTAAAGGAGCCCACCAGAAAGAGTGAATGAGCGGCTCTGGCAGCTGCCTCCCCGAGCCGTGCCTGTACTCCAAGCCACCTAGTGTCCGAGCCGCACACGGGTGCGTCCGCCCTCGCAAGGAAAGGATGCTTCAGGAAATTCAGGCAAAGAGAAGGAGCTGTGCCATCCCACAAGGCTGAAACGGAAGGGAGCTAAGAGCAAGGTGCACAGGTTGAGAAGCGAGCGAGGTCTCACCCTGAGCTGAGGCAGCAGGCGTCAGACCGGAGGCACGGCAAAGCGCCCAGCCCAACAGCCCTCCCTGGGGCAGCGCTTCCCCTCCGGGAGCGAGACCCTTTAGCACAGGCCGAAGAAGGGAGGACAGCACACTTGCTCCTCCAACCAAAGTGTGTCAGAGGACATCATCGTTAGGGGCCAATATTTCAGCGCCAAGGTCCAGCTGGGATGCTTACCATCTTTGGGATGCAAACTTGGAGCCAACTTTTCTCGGCATAGGCCTGTGGAACAAACCCAAAGCGCCCTGGAGCCACGAGCCATGCTAACCCATGCCCACTCCCTTAAAATCCACTTTCAGCCGCATCTCCCCTCCTGCCCCCGCAGCAGCCCCCTCCTCCTCACTCTCTTTCTCTGTGTCCTCGAGACTCCTCTCACCTTGAGGAGTGTTAGGATTACCCAGCATTTACACTCAATGCTCCTCTTTATTCCTTAAGACTTATTAAGAATGATAATGAGCTCCAAAGCAGTGACACGTCTCTCTCTCTCCCCCTCTGTCGCGCTCTCTCTCTCTCTCTCTCTACGTGCCTTTTCCGTCAAAGGCACACAGGACAAATCCGACCAAAAAAAAAAAAACCTGACAATATGGATCAAGGGCACACGAGGATTTATATTCTACAAATCCAGCCTTTTTTGTTTTTATTATTTCTACTCAAATTCCACCCTTTTCTCGTCTTACTCATATTCTCCCCCCTCTACCCCAACCCTCCCGGACTTTGAATGAGAAAGAAGAAGAAGAAGAAGAGGAGAAGAAAGCTGCTTGCCTGGAAAACCTCGTTAACGTGGAGCTCTTAAACGGTTGATTAATTTTAGCAAAATTTATGATGCGCTCCTGCTTTTCTTTGAAGCTGCAGTCTTATATACCAAAAGCAAGTTAACTTTAAGATCCCTCTTGCGAGTCCACGGCCCCCTGATTCTTGGATGCCCTGTTTAGGTACACAAATATATAGGAGAGAAATACTGTAGCAGAGCCTGGAAGCAGTCGCCCTGCCGGGTGCTCAAACTGGTTCGATTCAAATCCCTTTAGCACAGCCTAATAATCACACCCTGAAAACTCCCAACTTCTGGCTATTTAACTTCCCATAAAGATTTAAAAAATAAATAAATAAATCACTAGTCAGTCCTTCAAAAACAAAAGGAAACAGGGAAACATAAACACCAATTCCAAGAGAAGTCTCTCCAAGTTACATCTGCTCGTGCCACAGAAACGCCAGGCTCTCGGCCGCATTAGAAACATCAGGTTCTCCCAGAGCCACCTTTAAACCAGCTATGTTTCGCCAGAGGGAAAAACCGAACCTAAGGAAACGTAATACGCAGATTTATACATATACTGAACTATACTTCAATATCGCAGTCGTCTCCCCGGCTTCCTCCTACCCAGTATTTGCTTTTATTCTTTGTCTCCCTCTGCTAGATTCGGTTTTTCTGATACAGACATCAGGAGGTTAAGGGCTCAATTATCAAGTCTGTTGAATCCTCAGCTCCACGTTACTTAGGGGGTTCTCTGTTGCTCTTTGGAAACTACACTGCGAAATCTCTTTCCTTCTCGGTTTTTCTTTTGCCTAACTTGTACTGGCTATTTCCGACACACCCCTATGCGTGAACCCACAAATCCATTTGGGGTAAACGGAGAGAATCCGTGAATTGGTTTGGGAGACAGAAACATTAATAAAAATAACCCAGAGAGTGCCTAGCCAGACTGAACCTGAAGCATTTGTGATCTTGAAACCTAAAGTAACATCCACATGGAATTTACAAAATATGATTCGAGTGGTTCTAATTAGCCCCAGTCTGTGGAAAAATTGGAAGGAAGCGGCTCTTTGATTAATGTTACAAACCAGAAAGGAAACAGATTTTAAAAGTTAAAGTAGCAGCATTGTGGAATACAGAATCATTACCAGCATACATTTATGATACCTGCTTCAATCAGATGGCTTGGGGTTTTGTTTTTAGGGTTTTTTTTCCTTTTTACTTTAAGAAAAAAAAGGAAGACAGGATGCAAGTAAAAGCGTTTGTTTATGGAAGTGTGCGGCGCTTTTATCTCCCAAGGAATTTATATAGCTGGACTGTGTATAAATCCTTCCGAAAATGAAATTAGCAAAAACAAAACAGGGGTGAAGGTGCTGGGGGGGGCGGG
>NW_009598628.1:0-2716 GCF_000690535.1 Cariama cristata | reverse complement strand
CCTCAGTAAATCATAGTGGATAACCAGCCCCTGGCTTGGACAGATAGCAAATTCAGCTTTAATAGGAAGAAACAGAGTTGGAAAGGGAAAGGACAAGATTCATACCTGCAGCAAACTCCTTGCAAAAATGGGGGGCTATTTTTAATAAGCTTTTGAAAGTCACTGTGCAAGTTTGCTTGGGCTTGAAAAGAAAAAGGAAATAAGGGGTTTTTTTTCCAGCTAGCTTGATTGTTTTGGGTGGAGCTCAAGCGTGTGTGTATATATGCTGTATATAAAAATGAATTACTAATTCTTTCCTGGAAACTGTTTGAATTACAATCTGCAAGACACAAAAACACACCTTTATTTTAACACTGATTTTAATACAGATAGAAGGGGGGGGGATAGCGAAGGGAACGTTTTTTCCCAGTACACAGCAAAACCCTTAAGCAAGAATAATACCTCCCCACACAGAGACACCCCGAGACAGACGCCCGCCCTCTGCTCAGCTGTACAACCACCAACTCAACTCCAGCTTTCAGTGGCTTTTCCCTCTACCAAGGCTTCGCTCTGAAACTGCAAGAATGACAATGTCATGTGTGTGGAAAGCTGACACTTGGAGCTTTTAAAAAGAAATGAGGAAAAATAAGCTGTTGACTTCTTGGTTAAAGTATTTTCTTGTTCTAACTCATGTTCTTATGTCACTGGGCTAAAAAAAAAAAGAGAGAGAGGGGGAGAGAGAGATATGACTTTCCTTGAATGATCTGTTTAACCTAAGCCAGAGGAAAAAAAAAGAAGTCATTAATTACTTATGTGAGCTATTGCTTCTGAAAGACAATAAACCTGCCTGGTCGCCATGGATATGACATATTTGCTCTGAAAACAACACAATAATTAGCAAAGGGGAAAGATACAAGGAGAATATGCAAACCCCTGAGTTTAAAGCCATAGTGTTTCCTTTTTTTCCCCCCTCCTCTTTTTACTTGTCAGAGTCAATTCTGTTTGCAATTCAAATCAAACAAGTAAACAGAATATTTAAAAAAAAAAAATTTAAAATGATCCACCACACTACAAATCACAAAAAAAAAAAAAGAAGGAGAAAAATTAACACAGAAAAAAAATAAAGTCTAGTATGGACAGATCATAAACCACCCAGGTGTCTTCCATATACGTGTATGTGTATATATATGTCCGTGTGAAATACAAATGTATATACACGTACAGCCACAAACAGGTATGAGTTGTAAGGGTTACATGCACTATTTCCTCTAGGATTACGCTTTTATTTTTAAGGTTAGTATAGAAGCATACAGAGAGGAAAAACATCTCTGTTTTAGGGAGTGGAAACATTTTGAAGACCCACTAAGAGAAAGTACAAGAAGGGGTTTTTTGCTGTGTTAAACATGCATTGTGCTGGTAGTCTTTTCTTTGCAAACCTTTTAACTTTTCTCCAGAAGATGAGCAAAAAACCACAATCGGTGTGCAGCGTGTGTCAGCCTCGTCAACACACCAGCTTACCAGGAGTTCTCAAATTTTAAGCATCAAAAAAAATGTTCTTCTTGCACCTCAATTACTTTTTATAAAGTGATATTACACTGAATCACATGTAATAATGCAATGGATAAGTTAAGAAATAATGAAAACTGAGTTGTATGCAGAGAGACTTCTTTGAAATAATTTATAAATGTTGCGGGGAAAATGTTTTTTAGATTGCTCTCTCATTAAGATGAGACAAAGACTATTAAAACCTTCTCTAATGCGGTAGCTTTCTGGATCCTGACCTTCCACATTTAGAAACCAAGTAATAAAAACACCCTAACAAGCACTTTATCTTTAGAGATATTTGACTTTGAACTTATTTTAACATTAAAAAGACTTGGGAGGTATAAAAATAACAATACAGTTGCCACAAGTTTCTGTTGTTGTTGTTGTTTTCACTGCTAAAAAAAAAAAATCTTTAGAACAAAATAAGCAGATTAAGGAAACATCTCCCTAATTTAACTGGCTCTTTTTCTAATTTTTTTTTTAAACAATAGTTTTTAGCTGGACTCTTTGATCTTGAAAGGGTTCTGCTATCTTGTGTGATGAGGGGGGAAAAATGATCTGGTTTAAATGATGATGCAAAAAAAGGATCAAAGCCCTGACTTTCTGTTAGCCATAATAAGCTGTGTCTTGCACAAAGCTTCAACTTCAGGCTTTAATATATAAAATATACAGGAGCCCAATAAAAGCACTGAAAAGGTACAAAGTCTGAAAACAAAAGGGGACGCTGCTCCTTTAAACGTTTTAGTGCATATGGAGTTTGATTTCTGAAAGAGATCAGTTTAACATCTCCATAGAAACCAGCAACAGATTATCATCAACAGAATAAATAACTAGTCTAATAAATTAAACAGGAGGCATAAGATCTGGAAACTTGATTACTGAAGTTCAACAATATTCCCCCATAAACTCTTCCAAACCACCTTTAGGGTAGCTAACAAGGTGGCAGCGACACAGAGATAAAGGGTAGGTGGGAAGCAGGCAGGACTTCTGGAAATGAGAAGTCCAAAACCTTCGCAAGAAATTATTCCACACTAAGAGTCAGCAAATCAATAGAGGAAATAAATTCATCAATGAAGTTTTGGGAGAGACAGCTACTCTTCCAGGGAGCCGGCTGCGAGGACCCGCTGAGCAGCGCGGCGCGGACAGGAGGGGGCACACAGAAGGTGGACGGGCAGCTCCTGAAAAGTTTCAC
>NW_009598627.1:14887-16035 GCF_000690535.1 Cariama cristata | reverse complement strand
AAATCAGTGTGGTTTTGGTTATTTGTGCAGCTTCAATTACAGAGCTCATGTATGTTATATTTTAGGGAGTGACATCCCTATATAGTGCTTTGCATGTGTGTGGCTGAAGAAATTTCAGTCTCATGTTTAATACTAAATCAGTGTGGTTTTGGTTATTTGTGCAGCTTCAATTACAGAGCTCATGTATGTTATATTTTAGGGAGTGACATCCCTATATAGTGCTTTGCATGTGTGTGGCTGAAGAAATTTCAGTCTCATGTTTAATACTGATGTAATAAGTGTATCCTGATTTATATAATACCAATTTTAGACATATATCAACTTTGTCTTTAAATGATATAAATATGTAATTTTATTTTTACTCTAAGATAGTTTCTTGGTTTTGAACCAGCAGATAAATAGAAAGAAAATCTTTATTTTTAGAATACTCTGAGAAACTTTAAATAAAGAATCCATCTTTTTTTTTTCCTTAAAAAGCAACTAATTGTAATTTACTCAGTCTCTGTCAGAGCTACTAGATATGGCATCATCTTCGTGATTGTATGAAGTACGAGTTATGTATCATTTCCAGTTTCTGCATTTTTAAATCCTCATGCAAAATTTGTCTGCCAGCAAATACATTGGAAAGTTTTCAGCTCTAGTCAGTGAATAGTTTATTTCCAAAATGTGTTAAAAATCACTCTTTCTGTAACCTTCTGTGCTCCATAGAAGGATATGGTCATTATGTTTCTTTCATTATCAGGGAAACCTTGCAGCTATGGTGGTGTTCACTTAGTTTATAATAATGGTATCTACTTTATACCTAATGGGAATGCCTTAGCCACTTCCTTGTGAATAACATTAGTTTATCAACAACAGAATGTATAAAGGAGCTCTTCAAAGACTTTTCTGGTTTTACCATCTGTGGGCAGATATTTAAATGCTGCTTGTTCAGATCAGCCTATTCTTCTGAAGTAAGGAAATTCCCCCAATCTGACTCTAGCCAGGAAAATCACTGCATTGGGAATCAGTCTCATGCAGACCTTTTACAGAAACACAGTTCTTCACACAGGTGTTGGCATAAAGACTTTCTTTGTCTTGCAGTAGATTTGAATGTAGCTGTGAAATAAACAATTTGTTTATTTTATTCTCCCCCCCCCACCCCCACC
>NW_009598627.1:0-14856 GCF_000690535.1 Cariama cristata | reverse complement strand
TTGTCATGATCTTCAGTCTTGTGTGTGAAATGAAGTGGTATAAAATTATGGTAAGAAGTACATTGAATATGCAGTAAGTGAGCGTGTGTTAGAATTAGATCTGTAGGAGGCGAGTGGCATACATGCTGCCAAAACGGTGCTGATCCACACAGGTTCTTAGGCAGCTTGGGTTCATCCAGAACATTGTTTTGCACAGGGCCCCATATTGAGTGCTTTTCTGCCTCAGTATGTCTCGCTTTAAGGAGTGTAATTCCTGTTCAGAATCATGAATGAGTTAAGCATTAAGCGTTTTTAACTCTTGAAAATCCTTCCAACTCCGAAGAGACTTAAGAAATAAGCAGCTCTTTAACTTGTTCAGTGTTTCTTTTAGAGAACAGTCAAATGCTTCGGGAAAATTCTTTGCAAATTGTTACCTGAACTCTTCCTTGAGATTTACTTAAGATATGTGTCCTAACTATGTCTTCATTGTAGCCTGCATTTTTTTTTCTCCCTCACATGTAGTCTGATGGGACTTAGTGATCTGAAGTTCTTTGCTGTACCTGCCACAGTAGTTTAAAACCTTGACATCTGTGTTACTAGCAATTTTTAAATATTTTAATATGAAAATACATCTTGAGTAGTACTGCTTTAATGACTTCCTTTATGAACAGTTTCTGCAACCTTCTGGCAACTGTTCTTCTGTTACATTATTTTGCACCTGATATTGGCTGATGTTATCTGTCCATCTATTTAGCAGTGTTGCAATGTACTCAAAACACTCAGGAGCATACAATGTTCTACATAGAAAACTCTAAAGCCTGTGTATACTTATTTGCAGATGAGGTATGTAGAATCACAGAAGACTGCAAAAGGCTTTGTATTGGGATAATTTCAGGCTAGGATTACCTTGCAATTTCTGCTTTCATCTCTAAACATGAATATGAGACAGAAAAAGTCTGTCTTCAGAAGATTTGGGATTAATTTTTCAGATAACTTCTTTTGTGGTTAAAACTGACTGTTAAGTGTTTTAAATGTAAAACTTCATGTCTGAAACTTAATTTTGATACTACATATTACTGACAGAAAAAAAGGCCTCATTTTGGATGTAAAATAATTTAAAATTCTGATTCATTTAGATCTTCTGATGCCTGCTTCATACTAGTGAGTCCCATTGGTCCATACAGCATCACACATCTTTTTACCTTTACAGTCTTCCGTAAATGCTATGGGAGCTGTAGTGCTTGATCCTTCTCATTCATAAATTTTCTGCACACATCCTTAAGAAACACTTTGTTGTTTGCTAGCTGTAATTACTTTCAAATGAGTTAATAAATACTACTTGTTTATCTTTAAAATCTCTAGAATAGCTGACATAGGAACAAAAACTAGTAAAAAGGACATGAGTTAAGAAATTAAAGAAGAAAATGTATTTTAATCTACTCTTGCCAAGACAAAATTGGAAAAGTCTCTCTATTGGATATTTTAAATGTCCTGCCAACTTACTGTAGTGACTTTACTGTCAAATCACCTTTATTTTTTCCAAATAAATAGTTATGGAGGTGATACTCTCTCATTCTGATAGTTTTGGTGTTGATATAGGTCTTTGACAGAAATAATACGCAAGGGATAGAAAAGTGAGGATAAATAGATTAGTTACCTTTGCTAAAATAATCTAACAGGGTTCTTTATGCAAATTTCTGAGATTTGAAAGCTGTAGGTTTTGCTTGTTATCATGTATTGAATATGCTATTAATGTACTATTTTTGGATTAGGTGATTGTTGTCCCTTCCAACTGGAACTATTGTATTCTACATGATCTTGTGATCACTTGTTTTCTGCATGTTTTAAGTTCTGCATACGTTAACTACATTTTTTGTCTGTTCTTCTGAGATCAATACAAACTGGAAAAAATTGTTTGCATGTGTGACTGAGAAAAAAGTGTTTGGCTGTTTCTGCCAGTTTGCAGAAACTGAAGATTTTGTCCTTTATTTTCTAAGAGTATATTACTTCCAATTTAAAACATGCAGTCAGTATTCTGTTAAGTAAAAGCAAAATTAGATTGATTTTTATCCATTAAATTTTAGAAATTATTTTAAGAACATTAAAATTACAGTAGCTTGTTATCCCTCATTTAATCCACTCCTTAGCAAGGTTGTGTGCTGGTGAGGATGGAAAATGGGAAATATTAACAAACGGAGGCATGAATGAGGGCAGAGAAGAAATGGAAGCAATACTGGGATAGAAGGGGTGGGGAGGAAAGGTAGGAAGAGCAAAGTACATTGAGAATATACCAAGGAAGCAGGTGAGAATATGACGGTGATGCTTTTGACATGAAACACAGAGAAGTATTGTTTCACTCATCCTGATTTCTGTTGTGCCGACCTCTGAGTTTATCTGCTTCTGGCAATAGCAGTTTGAGGAGAGCGTTGCATTTTTTTAATGCACGTTAAGAACAAGATTAATACTGGAAGTTTGGGTTTTATACTTATTACCCAGGCAAATGAAGAAGACAGCTGAATACAGATGATATTCTTTCATGATATGGTGCTCTATTATAACAAACTCTGTGATTTAAGAGCAGACCTTCCTGGTTTTTAGCTCTATTCAAGTCTGCTTTTGATCTGAGGGGCAAAATTGTGGCCACTTGCATTGACCACTGGTATTGACACCCCACCCTCAGGTCAAAAGGGTTGTGCCAGAAAGAACTGAAGAAGACTATGATCCTCAAATTACAATCTGTTGTAATACTGTACCACGTGACACTCTTGGCTCTTAGGGCACAGATACAAAATTTAGCAAGAAAGTATCAACCATCTTTTCTGTTTATGTATTTGTTGGTTTGTTTCAAGAACTGCAGTTGGAGAAAGCTCTATTGTGACACGTACACCTGACTTCATCCAAGGGAACAGCATATCTGAATATGAAGGCTTACTTCACACACTTTTGGAAAACAATGTTGACCTGTCTTTTTTTCTTTTCTCCCTGTCAAAAAAATTGATGAAGAAGTAATGATCCAACCTTCCTCCCCCCATCCCCCCAAACAAAAAACCCCAAACCCAACAAAATACAAACAAAAAAACCCCCCAAAACCCCACAAACCTTTAGTCAATTTTCTAGTTAACAGCAATATGAAGCTATGTGTTGAATGTTAGTTTTCAGTGAAAATTTCATAATCCTTCTAATACCAATCTTTTTAGTAAGTTTATAAAGTGTTGTAACCCTTGAAAAATACAGTATGAAATCAATATAGAATGTTTTGTCTTATTTAAGAAAACTGCACAATCCCCCATCCACAGAACACCCTTTTTAAAAACAAAAAACAAAACCAAAAAAAACCCCAACAAACCCAACCACAAACAAAACCAAACAAAAAACCTCCACTATAATTTGTAACACAGATTTAAAAATTTGTAAAAACAAATATGCAGTATTCAGTGAGATTAAACTTTTTTCAGTTGAGTGAGAGATCTGGTAAATTAAATAAGAAATTTTGTTTTCAGGCCATGGTCCAAATCCTCAGCATGTCTGAATGAAATTAATGGAGACTTCAGGAAAAACAGGGCTGGAGAGTTTTGGCATTCAAAATCAATACTGAATACTTCTTTCTTTCCTTTTTCCAGGTATGCTTACTCCTAAATACTGTAATTTGTCATGAACATGCAGTTAACTTTACAGTTCTTACTCAGTCTGTAAACTCTAAACTGTCCTGTGTGAATAAAGCCAGAATAAGAAGGGAGAACTGGTGTGACTTGTAAAAATGACTGATTTATTTTTCTGTTAAAGATACTTTTCACCTCACTCATCTATCCTTTCTTATCTAATCTCCAGAAAGAGTCCTAAAATTTTTATCTGCAGCTTGCATAATAAGAAATGACTATATATGACTTAAACATGTGAAAAAACCCTTTTTCTTTTATAGGTCTAATGTGATCTCTAGGAGTGTTTAATATTTTCATGAGATTTATGCTCTTGTTTTAGAACATTAACTTTCCTCGCTTTAAAACTGACATTTTCTCTGTTTGTAGTCCAGAAAGCATTGATTGAATATATTCTTCATTTATTGTCCCAGGAAGAATTGTGTTCACGGAAACTGCAGTCACACTGATGATACAGTTATTAAGTGTTTATTGTAGTCAGCAGTGACTTTAAGGCATTTCCATATGAAAACAATAAGCACTTTTTTTTTTTTGTAGTTTACAATTTTGGAGTTAAATTGATGATTTTATTTTTTTCCCCCAAGGTGAGTTTGCTGTGTGTTCGCTAGCTTCTCCCAATTTAAGTTTTGTTTTGTTTTTTAATGAAAATTTATTACTATTTAATTCACACTTTTATTTCTTAGATAAATGAAAAAGAAACAGAGGTAGCTGTACAGAAATTATCTATATGCAAAATGCTGCAATATTTGAATATCAAAGCTTTCTGGTGCTCACATAATGTTTGTTTTTGATTAGTGATGTAATTAATTGTTTTTGTCACCTGAGAGGTAAAAAGGGAGGAAGGGATAATTTTGTTTGCTTTTTTGTTTAATTACTGAATATGATACATACAACACAATAGTCTAGGATATATTTCAAACATTGTTGCAGGTTTTTGTTTGTTTAGAAGACAGTGGATATGATAGCTGAGTGGTATTCTTAATATCAAGGTATATAGTTAGTGCTTCCTCATAGTTTGTTTTATGATGAATGAAAAAAAGAGACATTTTTCTTTATTCCCATTTTGTTGGTATGTTAACATGGAAGAAAGTACAGTATGGAAAACACAGTAAGGAGCTTTTGCACCTTGTCAGCATGCATATATTAACTTGCTTAATAATGTAAGCATTGTTGATTTGATGGCTGATGTCTGCTGTCATTGATTCAATAATCATTGCTTCTGTGGCTCACTGGAAGGAAAGAAGGAGTTTTTTGTCCCTTTTCCTTTCTGATAGACATGTATAGGGAAAGGAGGAGTGGGACTGGATTCTTTTTTCTCAGCTACATCTGTGGTGGTGTGCTCTGACCATCTGCTGAATGCGTAGAGTTAGGGAGAGGAGAGGATTTGTTCCTTTTGCTTTCTTTGTTTTTCTTAGGGACTTAAGGACTTCTGTGCTCTGCTGATGCTGCCTCTTGGTACCTTCAGGAGGAACAGAAGAGAAGTGGTGATCCTGAGTGTAAGAAGTTTTGGTCTTGAATAGGGCCACCACAGTTATCAACAGATCCTGAACCCTCAAAATGTTAGGTATATGGCCAGCTGTTTTGCCATACCATCTTAGGTCATACAGGGAATCAGTGAATAAAGAAGGAAGCTGGCATTAATTTATACATCTTATGGCATAAGAGTCATCCTTTACTGAAAATATTACAAAAATTCTATGGTGTAATTCATCACAAGCTCCTTTTTCCTTTACATGATGGTTGCTATGGAAAACTCAAAGCTTTAAACATGCTTGTCACATTTGTGACTGAGGTTTGTAAGAAATAATAGTGATTGTGTACATCTCTTTATAGACTTTAAACTGTGTGTTTTTTTTTTTTTTTTTTTAATGTAGCGTGCACTTCTGAAGCTTTATCTGTTCCAATACTTACCATCTTACGACGAAAAGAGAGGCATGCTGTTGCTAAGTAGAGTTGCTGTGTACTAGATTTGGCTGGTAAAAAACTCAGTAACATGTAATATCTCATGTTTAAATATTTGAGGTGCCACAATTAATCACTAAATTATCCATGTAAATTAATTATTACCTAATTAACAGTGTATTTTGAATATTCTGCCTTTGTAGCTGTACGAGTTACATGTCTCTCCTGATGGGGCAAAAAAATGGGGAAAAGTTTTGTTTGCTTTGTTTGCCCTTTCTTAGTGTTGCCTCTTAGCCTGTCGGTTGAGCAGCACTGAAAGAGTCCTTCTGGAATCTAACCCACGTTTTCTTAGGACACAAATAAGTTCATTGTAAAAGACAATCACTTACAAAACCCTGATGACAGCAAGGGCAGAAGAATTCATTTTTGTTGTAACTTGCAGTTAGGTAGGTAAGTTAGTGTATTCTGTGTCACAGCCTCCATTTCATAACCTATCTTTTATCATAATGGTAAATGTAATTTTAATGGATTTTCATCAGTTACAGTACTTAGTACTGTTTTTTAAAAGATTTTTTTTTTTTTCCTTCCCACTTACATGAGTTTTAACCTCTTCCCTCTACCAATAGAAGTCCCAGTATTGACTGATGGAATTCTTGCCTTCAGAGCCAACTGATGCCTCAGGACCTGTTTTAGAGCACATTACCCATATAACATGAAAGAGTGCCTCACCAAGAGAAATTATCCTACACGCTGGGCTTTCTGAGCCTTGAAATCCCCACAATTGTAGATTTCTGTGTTTGGCAGTCTGTGAAAGAATTATGTGCAGTCGTATCTGCTGAGAAACACAGACTAGGATAAAGGCAGGGAAATGTACAGAAATAGCAGTTAAAAGTCATGTCTCATGGACATTTTGTAATTATTCCATTTGTCAAAAGGTGAGAGGAGTTTGAAGTACACTGCAGAGCAAGTTAATTTCTGACATTACTGTCTTATCATGTAGTGACATCTATCCTAGTTGAAGGTAAAACAAAATTACCTGAAATTAAAGCAACTGCATCACAGCTGTTCATATTTTATTTTCATTTTTCTTTTACCTTTAAATTTATAGTGCACTGACGTATTGTGTGTAATGGGCAGGGTGGGCAAAAAAAGAATTTAAATTGAAATGGCTAATTTTGAATTTGTATAAGGAAGATAATTTGGGTTCACGTTCAGTGGATCAGTCTTAGCTAAATACTATTTTTAGGGTAGTATTAAAAATAACATGGCTCTCTTAAGAGCAGTCTTTGCTGTTAACTGATTTTTTTAAAATAATTTTTGGACAATTGTGGTAGAGAATTCTGAACATGAATATCAATGCTGTTGACTTTTACATTTGTCATACTGAATTAGGGGCTTATATATGTGTATGTGTGTTTTAAGCCCAGTACAGACATTTGTCTGAGAAGGTTTTCATGCATTTTAGTAGTGCAGCATCATGGCAAAGTGATAGAAACTGCAAATCCTGCTTTCCTACTCATCTGCTAATTTCTATTTCATACAGATTATTGCTCAGTTTATATTAAACACTTAAATTTTGAGTGAGGTAGAGGAGGCAATTTTGTAGTTTTTTTGGGCTCTATTTGGAAGACTTTCTGCACTGATGAATATTTATTATTTTAAAAAAGAGCTGTCCTGTAAGAGAGATTTGATCTATGTTTTGGTGGTTGTTTTATCAACAGTTCGAAAGAAAATGTCAATCTGAGTCACTATCATTCCAGGCAGATGCTTTGGGTAGTGATGCAGAGGGTGGAAGCCACTTTCTTCTGTCTTACGTGCAACTGTTCACTCGCAGAACATAGAGATCAATGAGAATTACAGAAGAAGGTCTGGCATGTGAATTTTTCTGGGCATGGATTCTGACCTTCTCTGTGCTGCCTGCAACGGCGTAGTTTAAGGTACGTTCAACAGTAGAAATGTAGGTGCCCTGGAGGTTTTACTTCTGCAAGTAGACGTACTTCAATGACACCAATATATGAGAAACAATTCAGGCTTCAGAATTGAACACAGTGGAGTTTCTAGCCAAGAAACAGTGTACACCAGGCAGAATGCTGCTGCTGCGTTAGGCTGATAGAGCTATGTCGCTTTTTGAGTTTATACTGTCTTAAATATATATGTACTGGTTCATTAGGAGTTACTTTAGATAGTTCTGGTGCTATAGTACACTCTATGTGTGTGTTAAGAGTAATGAAGATTTTGGTGGTTATTATGCACTAGCTATAGGAATCTTAAACGTAAGTTTCTTTGGAGATTAAAAGCTAAAAATGTAGTGCCCTTTCACCTACATACAAGGAATTGTATTTTCCTGTGGCTGAAGTTATAAGGTCTTGTTCATGAGTAAGGATTTTTAAGTTCAAAAAAAGGTAAATAATATAGCAGAGATGACTTATTAACTGTAGACTGTCAGTGTAGCGAGCCCTGTGCATCCTCTGATAAGCTAAAGGATTTTAAGAGAAATTCTCACCTGATTTATAAAACAGAGATCTGAGTCTTCTCAGTGGTTTCCTTTTGCCACATTTACATTGTGGACACATGCTGGTTCTGAATGTTTGCTGAAATTTTAACTAAGGCTTGTATTGTGTGGAAAATTAACATGAGGTATTTGTACATATCATTTTAATGAGGAAATGCTTTGGGTGATATAACATCTTGTCAATATGTTTAAGAAAAATAGCTAAGTTGCACTAAAATGTACTTTATATCTTCCTGTCACTTCATTGTTCAAGATTTGTATTTTGGGGGAATCTTAGTTACTTTCAAGTAAAATTGTTTAATCTTATGGTTAAAGTGTAGAATGCAGTGAGGAAATGGTTAGCATAGAAGGTTTTCAGCAACTTTCATCTGTAAAACCAGAAAGATAGAATCTGCATGTAAGGTTCTGTCACTTCACAGAAGAAACAGAAAAATAAAACCCTATTGGTGATTTCAAGCAGATTCTAATTATTAGTTCTGTCATTTTTAATGCAAAACAACATGAGGACTGCATAATAAATACTGAGATACATGAAGCTGAGATCTTAAGTGGAAAGATAAATGTATTTTCTTTAACCTGGGCAGTCTAGTGCTAAACTTACGGGTTTATATGTAGGAAACACAAACGTATTCTGTGTCATTTTCTTCTTATGCTTAGCAAGATAAGGCAGTATGACCAGTAGTCAGAGAGTAATGAAAACCTCTGATGAATACAAGTGCAAATTCTCATACAGAGCAAGCTCTCGGTGGTGAAGCCATTTCTATGCAATTACTATGCCTATTTTTCTTGAGTAAAGAATGCAGCCAGTATACGCTGCTGATAAATTTGGACAAGATATGTAACACAAAATTCTACTTTACAAGCCTCCTGAACCATTAAAAACTGACAGGTGAGAGATCTTTTACAGGAATGTAAATACTGTTACTTAGGAAACAATTTTTCTGGTATGTGAGCAGTGGGTCTGTCTCTGAGAAAACATGGGGACATAGAGTTTGGAATTGGTGAAGAAAGGACAGAACCATTGAAGATAATTCACTGAAAGCACTTCAGGTGTTAGTATTTCTGTAACAGTCATTGAGCATGTTGTATTAATGTTATTATACACTATCTAGAACTACAGAGTTACTGTGGTGGAATTTGCCTTTAATTACTTTACTAGAAGTAGGTGTTATGCCCCTGAAATGCAAGAACATTAAATGTATGAACGGTTAAGGTGATTTTTTCTGGGGGTGGATGGGTGCAAAAAGTAGTGGACTGTAATAAATTTCACAAACACAAAGTAATATTGTGGGAAAAAAAAAAAAGGCATTTACATGGACATGAATGGTTATACAAAGGAGGAAAAACCAATGTGATAACAGGTGGAAATCATAGCATTTTTCCATACTGTTTGACCATTTTAATTTTACATTTGTGTTCAAATATTTGTTCTTCTATTTTCTTCTCTGAAACATGAATTGTTGTAACAATAAAAGGCAACAGAAAGTTACTATAATATAATCTAGTCATCTCCAAAAATCCCTGCAGTTTTCTCATTTTGGTTTGGTGATGTTTGGTTTGGTTGTTTGGTTGTGTGTGGTGGTGTTTGGGTTTGGGGTTTTTTTGAATGTAGCTTGGCTCTGATTGCTGCATTCTACAGATAAACACAAAGGCATAGGTTAAAGACTTCTTGACCCTTTTTCCCAGCTGATTGTAGAGTTTTTTTCCTCTAAAGTGTAGTTACCACAGTTATTGAGATGAGCTCTGTGTGTGTTACTTATAATGTAGAATTCTTGCAGGAAACTCATTGCTAGTAACATATCCACTGTTAGCATGAAGGAGATCTTAGCAGAATTATGAACATTAATTACAGACATTAAATGGAAGGGATTTCCTGGGTCATCAGATTCAATTCCATGCTTTCACAGGCAAGTACATCAGATAATCACTTCTGTAATTTTACCAAGCATCATCTAAAAAACGGTATTAAATTTTTTTGTCTCATGTTATTCCTTGCCAGAGGACTGGCCAAAACAGTTCTGTGATGGCTAGAAATATTTTTCAACAGTGTTCAGCCATGAACAACATTTATTTTTAACAAGGTTGTTTCTATTTGAACACATTCTAGCATTCCTTTTTTTTTCTTTTTTTTTTGTGAACGAGTGGTCTTTTACTATCTGCTTTTTAATCCTCATATGCTCACAGTTGCATTTGGTAAACCCCGATTTTTCTCTCAACATCGTTTTGTGAACTCAAGGAAGACAAGTTTATCTAATTTTCTGTCATGCAATTCATAACGTAAACAATACTAATTTTAGCTTTTGTACAGTGGCACCATTGCTATTTATTTACTGAAGTGATGTCTGAAAGTGGAAGTGCCCCTAGACAAGGTGGTTGCCTTGAAGCTGTTACAATGCATGTTTCAGATGGTTCTAGAAGTAGTAGTGTACTGCTAGCTTCATATTTAAGAAAAAAAAAAATCACTTTCTATAAAGCCTAGACTGTAACCGTGATGTGCAGTGTGTTAGCAACAAATTGTGGCTACCTTCAGCGAGACCTGTATAATTGCATCAGGCAACCTATTGGGATAAGCTCAACCCAGACACAGATTGCGGCTTCTTGTTTATTTCTAAGTGGAGAAAACCTGTTTTTGTTGTTCTCCGAAAGACTGTAAAAGAGCTGCTGTCATTGCCAGCACTATCAAGGGTATGACATCGTTCAGTTTGTGGCTTTCAGCCATGAATAGAGCTCTTTGAAAAGTGACTGACATCTCCAAACTGAGTCGTTGAGTCCTCAGCCTGTAACATCACTAGTAATTTAATTACACAGACAGGTAAGAGCTTGCTGGGAAAAATATTAAGATAGACAGGAAAGGAGCAATGAGATTTTTATCACACAGTTTTTTCTGTTTCCAATTCATCTAGAGTTTTTATCATAAGTCTTGCCTTGAAATAGACTACCTAAAGTAATTGACAGAAATTGGCTGCTTCGTAGCTTTATTTTAATATAGTTTGGATTGCCGAATTTTTGGACAGTTTTCAAGATGGTGAGCTACTTTACAGAAGTGTCTTTTAGGAAGTATGTGCCAAAATAATTAGCAGACTATTTCTGCTGCCACTTCAGCATTGTCTTGGTCTTGCAGATTTGAGGAACTAAACCTGAGCTTAATAAGCTTACATACCCTTTCAGGGATGAGATAGGTGAATGACATGGGTTGGAATAACAGGCCACACCTTTAACACGTGTGTGAAGTCCTGTCCATAATCAGACGTGATCATATGGGTGCAGGACTCTTCCATACCTCCTGTGGTCAGAGAACAACAAAAGCCTTTTCATCCATTTAATAGTTATGCTGGACAGTTCTGGAGATTTTTGTCCCCTTTCTCAAACCTCAAGGTCTATCAGCTGTTTTTTTTGAAAGGTTGGTCCTTGAGTATGGCTAAATTTAATCAACTTTCTACCTGCTTTCTGACTTGTGAGAACTGATGCTGGGCCATGTGAGTACACTGAATTGTACTGCCTGCCACTCTCCACAGTTCTTTAGCACCTGAGATAAGATTTAAGCGTTGTCCATACTAAATAGCTTCCATTTCACTGGTACTCTGTAACAAAGGTGAAATCCCTGCTTGTTTTCGCCTTGTCTGGCTTCCCCCCAAAACAGTTTCTTCCTGTAATTACAGACAACTTTAACACGATTGCTGTGTTCCCCTGACTTCAGCACAGGTTAGCTTCTCTCTCTGCAAGAATCAGTTTTGAGGTGATGCAAAAACCCTTCTAGTTTTTTTCCCCTCTTCCTATTTTCCTGATGCCTACATCAATGGAGCAGGTGAGGACAATGGCTTATGCAGAAATCCGCTATAATTGTCTTTAAATTCCAAATAAGAGTTATAAAAATGAGGAAGTATTTAAAAACTTTAAAATAAAAGAAGCTCAGAAGACAGGCAAGAGAATTCTACCCTTAGAGGTGGTTCAGAGGCTGTGTAAGGACATCATTTTGGAATCTGAGGATCAATACATGCAACTTATTTAAGAAAGTCTTACTTTTAAAACCTTCATGACTAGAAAGGTATATAGAGAGAGAAGTGACTGGCATATTTTAAAGAATTTTACCCTTGTTCAGGTGAAAAATGGATCAAAAATTCAGGCAGATGAAATATAGAAGGAAAGAACTTCAAGGAACAAAAAGCATCAAAACAATAAATTTTCAATCTATGACACATCGGGAAGCTTGCCAGAGAGTCTGCAAGATGCACTTAATGATCCAGGAGCACTCAGAAGATAAGAGCATTGCAAAGATGAAAGCATTTCACAATGGTATAGAGTGCAGGAAACTGGGAAGATTCCTGTGCTGGAACCCACTTTGAGGGGATTTGTATCAGAGAGGCTGTCTGAAAAGGAGGAGGAGGAGGTGTTCCAGGTGCCTGAGCAGACACTCCTGTGAAGCCCATGGAAGAAGCCGTAGTGGAGCAGGTATTTCCCTGCAGCCTGTGGAGATGACCAGGCTGGAGCAGATACCCACACTGCAGCCTGTGAAGGTGGATATTACCTGAAGGAACTGCAACACATGGAGAAGCCCATGGAGTATCAGGTTCTCATGACAGGAGCTACCAGGAGAACCCTCAGCCTTTGGAAGAACCCATCCCTGGTTTATCCTGATGGACTGCAGCCTGTGGAGAGGACCCATGCTGGAGTAGTTCTTGAAGGACTGCAGCTCATGGGAAGGTCCCGTGCTAGAGCATGGGAGAAGTGTGAGGAGGAAGGAGGGGCAGAGAAGACAGGTTACAGACTAACTGCAGCCCTCTGATCCCCCCTGTGCCACTTGGACATGGGGGAAGGAGGTAAAGGATTTGGGAATGAAGGATTGAAGTTCAGCCTGGAAAAAAGGAGTAGAGGCTGGGGAAGATGTTTTAGCTTTTGTCTTTGTTTCTTACCATCCAGGTCTATTTTTAATTGGCACTACATTAAACTAATTTATCCTTGAGTCTGTTTTGCCTGTGATGATAACTGGTAAACGATCTCCCTGTCTTTATTGTGACCCATGACCCAATCTTATTTTCTCCCCTGTCCTGTTGAGGAGGGAGGTTGAGAGAGCAGCTGGCTGGGTGGGTGCTTGGCAGCTGGACTGGGTCAATCCAGCATAACCTTGGGGGGTCGGGGGGGAGGAACACTTATTTTAGGTATTAGTCCTTGAAATGAATGTATTCCTGTTTGGTAGGCTCACTGTCACAGTTGTAACTTTCTCTTTTATTGTTTCTCCTAAAGGAGTAGTCTTCAAGGAAGAGAAAAATCCCACCTTCCCTGAGCAGACACGTGTAATTGGAAACATGTCTGGTATTTACCGTTCTCTACAGCAAGAAAACTTTGTCTCTCACCAGATTTGCAGCCCCATGACAATCAGTATATTTATCTGAAATTATGATTGTTGTTTCTTCAGTTACTATAAAGCAGAAACTAGTTATTATGTGACACAGAAGAGACCTGCACCATGAAGTTGGCATCAAAGCAATTTATAGGTTTTTATAGGATTTCAGCGCAGTGAGAAACACTGTTTTTAAGATTAATGGGTTTTGTAATCAGCTAATTGTCACTTGTTTTACTGAACGGTAATCAAACATATTTTGAAGTTGCATTTATTTTTGGACTAGTGCACCTTTTACAAATTGCTTACCGCATGCTGAGAGCGCTGTACAGGAAATAAGACATTAGAAACTGGAGAAACTGAGCAGAAGATGAGAGGTTCTTTTTGTAGTGATGGCACCCACACTGTGAGATTACTTTCCTTCAGTTAACAGAGATTTACCATAGTTCTGAAACACAATGGAATGATGCAGTTAATTGACGATTAGCTCTTTTGCTGACATGACAGTACCAAAAAGATAGGTTTTTTTATGTAATTCAGGATAGTGTTGGAGGTTTTCAGAGCAATTATGTGATTCAAACATCTGGGTAAGCGGTAATTGCTTCTGAATGATATTTGCTTCAAAAAACCGCATAGTGATCTAATGTAATGGTGAAAAAAAATAATTTATACATACTTCATAATGTAAATTACTATGCAATGCAATCATTCAGTTTTCAACAAAATATAAAAGTATAGTTCCTATCTAAAATTTACTGTTATTTCTATGAAAACAGATGCTGCTTTTGAACATTTTTTTCTCATTGAAAACAGATTTTAATAAGTAGCTCAAAAACTGAAGCTAATATTTTTAGTGGTGTACAAAAAAAAAAAAATCACATTAACAGGCCCAGTGCACATTTCATTATAAAAATGCACCATAGGCAGTTTATGCTCCTAAAATGTAAAATAGAAAATGGCTCATATTGTGAAGTTCTTCACAGCTCTAGACAGGGTAAAAGGATTAATATTTATGCAAAGGCTTAATCCCATGAAAAGTTATAACTTGATTGATATCACCTTTACCACTTCAGTTGGAAAAATATCCACAGTAGATATTAATATCTGTTACACAGTGTTTTAAGTCATATTCTTGAATTTGTAATTGTTAGCAAAATTTCTACTGAGTCTCTGCACAAGACTGTGCTACAGCTTAACATATGGTGGCACTTAAACAATTATTTGTTTGTGTATTTTCATGAACAACACTAACAATATTTAAATTATTGCTGAAAAAATATTTACATAGGATTAAAAAATTAGGACTATTTTTTTCCCTATCCATCTTACGGATTGTGGATATGGAAATACAGCTAGGCCAGCTATATCAAGGCTTCCTTCTTATGTTCTTACAAATTAAGATTCCCACCCTATAAGCTTATCTGTATTTCAGCCAGGTAGCCATTTTGTGTATTGTATTGTATTATATT